>NC_039256.1:472500-577500 GCF_003368295.1 Carassius auratus | reverse complement strand
ACTTTGAAAACAGAAACAAAATAAGCTGGATATTAAACATTTAAGTGCAAGCAGATGTATACTGCAGGCTGACCCTAAAGTTAAGCTCATGAGCTGAAGACAACTAGCGGGTACAATGTGATCATAACTAATCCAGACAAAACAATACAAATCATTCTGTGGACATAAAGCATCACCAAACTTGTTACACTTGAATCTCACGAGTGTATAGCATACTAGAGCACCATAATGCCTTTAGTGTAAAGAATACACTAAACTAAATAAATTCCAGTCATGCTTAGACCTTGTTTGCGGCTGATGTTTTCAGAATTGCAGCAACATAAGGCTGTTCTGGGGTGACGATGGAAAAGCCCATCATATATCTTTCTCAGTCCCTCATCCACTTAATAGCGTCCGTGTCATTGGTAGATCTGGGATGGTCATGACCACTTGTAATCAGAGGTAGAGTAGCTGTGGTCCATCCCAGCACGTGATGAGCCCAGTCCATCTGACTCCAGAGTCCACACCATGCTCTCCACATCGATCTCAACGTCCTCTGCAATGTTCAAGCAAATATGATCAACAACTCTTCAATCTTAACTAAAAATAATAATTTGAACAGTTTAATGACCCTTCAGTAAATCTAGTATAGTTGCTTATTTGGTAACACTTTAGTATAGGGTCCAATTCACACTGATAACTAGCTGCTTATTAGCATGTCTATTAACATATTGGTTGTTTATTACTGCTTATAAAGTACATATAATGCATGACATCCATAATCCTACCCAATTCCCTAAACTTAACAACTACCTTATTAACTATCAGTAAGCATCAAATAAGGAGTTAATTGAGGCAAAAGTTATAGTTAATGGTTAGTTAATAATTGGACCATAAAATAAAAAAAAAGTGTGACCGCTTGTTTTTATAATTCCAAAAAATAAGATTAGATTCTGATAGCTTGTAAATAAGTAATATGTATATGAATAACAGTTATCACTCTGTATTTCACAATAATCTAAATGTGTTGATAATTAAATGCTAAATTTTATGATCAAAGCTCAGTAGTTTTTGCGTATAATGCAATACATTGATGACTGAGATGTACAATAATCATTCTTTAGTAGCCTGAGATATTATATTTAACTTAAACTGCTTCAGTTCAGTAAGTCTTCATCTTGAAATATTACTAACTGTATAAAAAGTAATTTTTTTGAAATCGGTGAGTTGGAGTTAGATTAGATGATGCAAGAAAAGCAGCAACAAGTGTCATCCAAACATGTGACGTGAACTCTTTCAGGATGCACATTTTAGCTAAGTTAGTCACTGTTCACTGTATTTTTTTTACTTTGGAAACTCTAACGCTAGTTAAGAATATTATCATCTCGGCCGTCTGATGATCACCTCTCTCCGAGTCGGATCTCTCCGAGGACACAGTTGAGCCGAGGCTGTCGTTACGCATCCTCTCTGAACCGCCCTGTAGTTTCTCCAGCCGTGTGCGCAGCTCTCTCTGCTCCCAGCGCAGACGGTCCTTCAGCAGCTCTGCATGCTCGTCCTGTTTCTGCAGCTTCTACAAGTGCACATGAAGATCCACCATCAAACCTTCTGAATCACCAGGATCACAACGACTCTCTAATTCATTCATTCGGTTAGCTCCTTTCTTTGCTGGCAGACCAAAACCCTAAAACCATTTACAGTAAATGCTCTGTTGCATGGTATAACACCAACATTTGTGTCGTGAATGTAATATAAAATTGGACATCAGACTTGGAATAGCGATGCACCAATAAATAGTGGCATCTTGTGGGTGCTTCAAGAACTGCATGCAAGGCTGCCACTTGTGTATGAAGGAAACAACAGTACTCATAGGTACAGCTTTTTAATTAACATTATTAAATCAAACAGCCATTCATCCACAAATGAGATGTGTTACATGAATGTTTTATGTGGTTTAAGCTTGACACAGAAATAGAAGCAAACTCACAGAGTAACTCAGCGATGTTCAGGGATGTTCCACCAGAATGGCCACTGTATGCACTTTTTAATCAGATCCACTAAAATCCCTAATCTATATTAACATTTATCATTTATTTCACTATCAATCATCATTTACATACTAAATTGTTGAAATTATATTTGATGTCTCAAGTTCTCAACTTTCTTTTTTTGGCCTAAAAACAGAAATTCAAAAGGTCAAAATACACAAATTAAACATTTTTACTTTTACATTTGTTACCAGATATTTACTTTAGAACACAAAAAATATTGCGTTCAGCCGGTGTTTCACAACTTATTCTAGAGTGCAACATTGGAATGTGGACTATAATGTCATTGTTTTCACAGTTTATTTATTTATTTATTTGATACTTTATAGACAATATATAATTTTTTAATTGTTGGATAAATTTTTGAAATATTTTTTTTTATCCTATGTCCTAACAAACAAGAAACTAATCGTTCTCTCTCCATTTCTTTATATCATCACGGTTGATATGTTGGTGGTATGGTCGAGGTGTCTCACCTTGATGTGCAGCTGTGCTTGTCTGAGCAGACTGAGGGTTGTGTTTCTAGCTGAATCGGAGGACAGAGGAACCTGCTGCTTCAGCTGCTCCAAACAATGTTTTAACTGAGCTCTCCTACAACCACAAACACATGCAGCAACATAACACTTAAACATATGCAAAACCACAAAAGACACATCTCATTTCACTTCAGCTTTATAATGTATTATACAACCCAAATTTGATAATTGCAACAACGTTCCAATAGCACTGGGACTTTTCGCTATTTGTATGTTGTCAGGGTTCATGCATTACAGACCAGTGTATGTGTGCACCGCATTTTAAAGTTTGATGCTTTTTAAATTTGGCAAAATCTGTCTGAAATTACTCAAATAGCAACTGTTCATTCAACTGTTGCAAAAAGCAATATCACACTCCCACACTGACGGGACTAATTCCTGAAACTGTCTTATTATTTAGAACAACAGCACAACTGCAATATTGCTGAATTGAAGGACAGAATACTAAATAAGTCTTGGTTACCTGTGTTTCTCCAACTCATTGTGAACAGACCTGAAACAATGAACAGATAGCTTTATTTAGCCATAACATTTGATTTGTGTATTATTAAATATATTAGTCATTTATTTGCATTTGATACACATCTGTGGATACACATTTTGTATGCAATACCATCTGATTATATTGACCTTCAGTTAAAAGTACTTAATATAATTAACTCAGCACTTAATATTTGACTTGACTGCACAGACGCTACTGATGAGAAATGAACTGCTTCATAGAAACTCATTCCATAATTGATGAATGTTACAGAGTTATTAAAGTGAACTGAATCAACAATTAACTGACTTTTAACTGAAAAATGTACAGTTTGCTACCATGCTTTTTTTAGAGCATAATTGAATTTTGTTTGCATCACTAAAACAATATTTTCCTGTTTAACACTGTAAAGTTGTAATGCTTTCGAAATTTCTATAATGATTTATTACTAACTGTATCATTCCAAACTTGTTTAACAACAATATTAACAAAAAACTGGACTACCATGATGTCCATTATATTTTTTTAAATATCTCTTTTCGTGTTTCAGAGAATAAATAAAGTGGGTTTGGTACAACATGAGGGTGAGTGAATAATGATTCAATAATGAGTCATTTTTTGGAGAAGTAACACTTAACTGACTTTCTCTCATTTGCATAAAAATAACTATATCGAAGCATCGTTGTAGAATAAAATTAAATATTTTCTTTATACCAGGGATGTGTTTTAATCGCTGTTTTAAAAGATGAAACGAGTTGCACAATAACAAACTAACGGACAAAAGAGGAGGAGGACATCATGTCAGTGCACCTTACACTCACCTGCTGTTCCCAGGCGAAGGACTCTTTGATTTCAGCTTTTTTCTCTTATCTGTAACGCCTTTACTGTAGAATGGAAGCACTGAGGCATAACCGTGCTCGGCCTCTGAAAATATATAAAACATAACATGAGTGATCAATAGCCAAGCCTACTTCCTTTCATGTACGATCGTTTTTTAACATACTAAAAATAAGTTATTTTCTACATCTATAGAAACATCGGACATTTGACTGGTGCACGATTATAAATCTAAAAACACAAGTCAAATAATAAGGTTCTCCATGAGATACAGGAAAATATTTGCTATGTGTCAGCAGCGTCTCATCAAATCAGCTGTATGTGAGACCGCTTTTTGGTTTTGGCGCCATCGAACGATTTGGCTATTTTGAAATCAAAGCTTCCACTGTAGCTATGTATCCAGTAATCACGCGACGTCTTTGATGAACCGCTGTAACTGTAGCAGAATAACGGGCAGCGATGCTACATTTTCAAATCTATGACGATTTCGCGCCTTTGTGTACAACACAGAACTGAAATGTAGGTCAACGAGCCAAACACGATAATATCCACAACAAAAGCGATGTTTAACACTCTACAAACACACAAACAAATCTCTGCAAAAAGGAAAACACACCCAGTGTCCACATTAAAAAATAATTAGTGCAAACATTAATGAATGTGTACAAAATCCACACAAAACAGCAGACTGTCCGAAACGGCTTCGGTTTCGATACAAACAATGTGAAAGAAATAACACGTCTAATACCTCTTTCCCTTCGCTCCAGATACTCAGCTGCCTGCAGAAGCACTTGAATGTTGCAAGTGTTTACCTCCATTTCTGACAAACAGTGTTATTTTGAAAGCGCCAAGAGCGACTATGATCTGTTGAAGTGTAGAGGAGACTTCGGCTGATCCAGCTCGCCACGTCATACGCGTCAGACGCGTCACGCCCTCCTCCGCGCGCACGCGCAAGACCGCTCCCTTCAACAGACACAAAACAACTCAGTATTTGGTGGGAGCTTACATTAAAAACGGAGGACAGTACTTGAGTATTTGAGTTGTTTATTTTATCCAAGCCCGTGAATTCAAATTATTTAAATTGATTGGCCTTGGAAAAAATATGTATGGATAAAAGAAAAAATAAATAAATAAAATAAATTAAAAAATGATAAGCATGAAGCCAAATTTAAAAAACGCAAGAAAAAATATACTGCACAAAATTAAAAAATTAAAAAAGTTTACAGAATATGAAACAATGGGCACGGATAACAACAATAAAGCGTAAATAAAAAAATAAAAATACTTTTTTTTTAAATAAGCATGACTCAAAACTTTAAACACCTTTAAAATCAAATTGAAAAAAAAACATTAATGCAAAATTATACTACTTGCACACAAATCATGTTTTCTTTAGTATTTTTTTTTTTTAAACGCGCTGCAAATACAAAACAAACAAACAAAAATAGAAACGCACTGCAAATATGCACAAACCACATCGGAAATGTTTTAGGGAAGCTAGTTTCTTTGTTTGTGTTGTGAGAATTTGCAGCGCATATGTTGTCAAATTGATGTTTTCTTAATTTGCAGGTGTTTTTTCTATTTGCAAGGTTTTTATTCTTCTTCTTATTATTATTATTTTAATCTGCAGTACATTGAGCTCTCTCCGACACCGTATTAATGTTTTAAATATAAGAAATTTTGAATATAGCAGCAATATTAAAGTAAACAACTAGTAGGTGGCCAGTTTCTCTAACTTGAGTGAGTGAGGGCTTTCTCACTGGAGGAAACTTTCTGTTCAATAACAATCTGTTCATAAACCTATTCATCCAGTAGGAAATATTGCTGTGTTGCTCATTTGAGACACTTTTCTGCTCTGGGTTTGTTTAGATCCTTCGTAAAAATTGAGCAAAATTTGAAAATAGTTACATTTCTGAGTTTAAAGCTCACTCAAAATGTACTTATTTTATTGATTTTATACTACAGTTGAATAAATATTTGCAATGGTGCTGATATTCTGAAAAACAACACTCTTCCTCATGTGAAATGAAATAACACAAAATGTGATAAATCTTATAAAAACCAAAAACTTTATTAATGACATAATGTATATAAAAGACATGGCTGCATAAAAAACAACAACAAAAAAAACAAACAGTGCATGACAAAAAATAAGATACAGACCATTAACAATTACGAGCAATTTACAGAGAATTAAACAACTGTGACTGGCATATATTACTTTAACTAATATTATCCTTTCCTAACAGTAACAACCATGACAGAACTTTTCAGTCAGGCATAGGCCAACCAGGCACATATAAAAGTGACTTCGTAATGCTTTTTTTTTTAAATGTGTTTCAAAAAAATATATTTACTCTTATTATTTTTTTTAATTTGCTATTCATTTTTACATTTTGTGCAATATTTTTTTCCCTTTTTTTCCAAGTATAACAATTTACTGAATATATATATATATATATATATATATATATATATATATATATATATATATATATATATATATATATATATATATATATATTTATTTATTTTTTTTTTTTATCATAGTGGAATTAAAATGAACTATTCTGATGGGATTTGTTTGATGGTCGAAAACTTTACAAAACAGAATTACTGCATATAAGCCTTCAATTGGTGAAATACAGATTCATTACAATTTTGTAAATAATACAACAGTTGACAAATAATAATAAATCCACCATGATAATAATACTATGATATTATTATCATGTGCACTTGAGCTAGAATAAAGGTGCAGATGCAAACAGATGAACTGAATACAAAATATTTGAATCTGTATGTAACATTTCCAAGTCTCTCATGACTTATAGTTCAAAATACAAAGTTTAATAAAAATAATAAATATCAATACTAAAATAATGCAATTAAAAATATGCCAGTTAAAAACATGTAGGTAGAATGTATAAAAGGTAGCCTATATTTAACCATCCTTAATAACTTAACACAACATTTACAATAGTAAAATATTTAACTAAAATATTAATAACATATTAATAAAACATATCATGTTAATATTAACACTGAAAACGCCTTACGTGAAAGAGTTTATAAGGCCTCTACGCATGCACCCTTTTCCTTTTGCACCGGAAGTTCCAGTGTGACGTCAGTTTGTTATGTGCACCAGCTGATCACCAGCCGGAGCCTACAGAAAACGCTACTCACGCACAGAAACATCACCATTCACCAGAAACTCGTGCAAGATATCGGGTTTGTAGTATTTGGAGGTAACCGTGACGGAGCAGTGAATGTTTTTGGATGAAGAGAGCGGCTCGTTCGGTCGAGAGCAGCACTGAGGGACCAAACACTGGCCTGCTGAAGCTCTGTCTGCACATAATTATATAATACGATGGAAACGATTCTTACCTGCTTAGGATGTAGTTTGCTGGACTGTTTCGCCGGAGACGTGTAAAAACAACAACGCCAGTGCCTCATAATACCGTACTTTCAATGCTAATCAGTTAGATCGCAAGGAAAACTCTTCCGTCTGCGAGAAAATGTGGTGGAAACTCTTCTTTTTGCTGCTCTATTTTTCCATGTTATTAATACTGGCTCGTTTTTTTGAAGCCATCGTCTGGTATGAAACGGGCATTTTCGCCACCCAGCTGGTGGATCCGGTGACCCTGAGCTTCAGGAAACTCAAAACCATCCTGGAGTGTCGTGGATTGGGATACTCCGGCCTGGCAGAGAAGAGGGATGTGAGGGAGCTGGTGGAAAACTCGGGTGATTGTCTCCAAACAAGATGTTTACCTTCACTGACACGTATTCACACTGATGTAATGACTCTGTTTGATCATGCTCATGCACTGTTTGCTTTTGAAGGGGAGCTGATGCAAGGGGAGCTTTACTCCGCTCTCAAGAATGAGAAGGAGACGGAGGGATCTGACTCCAGCACCACTTTCAGTGGAGAGATGCACTTTTATGAATTAGTGGAAGACACTAAAGATGGTATCTGGTTAGTTCAGGTTAGTATTAATCCTATATTTAACTGTATTATTTATTTACTCGCATATCATTCAAAACCAATATTCTGTTCAGTTACGAAATTGAATTGTAAATGTTCATGCAGCTTTAATATTGCTGCTATGGTTTTATTGTTGCTGTTTGAATGATATGGGAGCATGACAATAGTTACAGAAGTTTTATTTTTAGATGAGTTATTGTAAGGTGGCATAGCAACTGAAACCACAGCCTGCTCAACCTACTCATTTCAGAGAATGTAATGTCTCTGTCCTGTCCTGACACACATTAAGACGTCTGCTTGGGGGAGGATTGGAACCCAACAGGATTTCGTATCAGTTGATTGCAGCAAAATTATCCATTATAATCATCACCATCCCAATTTTATTCATTTAAATGTCATTGTACACAAAATAGACATTGGTGTTACCTTTGGAGACATATTTTTTGTTTATATATATATATATATATTGTATATAAAAAGATAATTTTCTTCTTCTTAGGTAATAGCCCAAGATAGAAATCCACTGTTGAGCACTGCAAACTGGGGCAAAATGGTACAGAAAGTGTCTCAGTTTGGCATTCGAACAGGCATTTTCAACTGTTCAAGTGACTCAAGGCAAGACCTTTTTTATTTTATTTTAAGCCACAAAAGAAATATGAGAACACATTTAAATCAATGAATTCCAAATATTTATCATAGATGTTCCATTGTCTGAAAAAATAAAAATATATGTTGTTTTCATACCTATCTTGTCAGGTATTGCCATAAACGGGGCTGGATGAAGTCCACCCTCATCATGTCTGTCCCGCAGACCAATGCATCCAAAGGGAAGGTCATGTTGAAGGAGTACAATGGCAGACGCATCGAAACAGAGCACATTTTTAAGTGGATGACTGCGCATGTCGCCTCTCGCATCAAAACCATACGTTTCTCTGCACAATTAATGGATGACTGGTATCAGATGGAAAAACAACCGGTAAAGATGTTCTTGTTTGCCAAACTGCTTCAGCCCCCAGCGTTTTTCTCCGCTCTCAGCATCAAATTCACTGGGCGCATCGAGTTTATCTTCATCGATGTGCGCAACTGGGACAACACCAGCTGTCTGGAGGAGATTGGAGTGCAGCAAATGCCCTCATACATCCTCAAAACACCAGAAGGCATCTACAGATATGGCAACAGCACCGGGGAATTCATCTCCTTGCATGCCATGGATGCATTTCTTCGATCCGTACAGCCAGAAGTCAATGACTTGTTTATTTTGAGCTTGGTTATGGTCAATCTTATGGCTTGGATGGACCTTTTCATTACACAGGGAGCCACCATAAAACGTTTTGTGGTTTTAATCAGCACACTGGGGACTTATAACTCCTTACTCATCATTTCCTGGCTGCCCATCCTTGGTTTTCTTCAGCTTCCATACCTGGATAACTTTTATGAGTACAGCTTGAAAGTGTTGCGTTACGCAGACACCACTACTATTGCCTCATGGGTCCGGGCCGACTGGACCTTCTATTCCTCTCATCCAGCTCTCTTCCTCAGCACTTATCTAGCCCATGGCCTACTCATCGACTACTTTGAGAAGAAAAGAAGATGTAGCAATGAAGACCAAAATGCAAACAACCTAGAGTGGTTGTCAAGTCTCTGGGATTGGTACACCAGCTACTTAGTGCATCCCATTGCCTCGTTCCAGAACTTTGAGTCGGACTGGGATGATGATCCCAATTTCCTATTGCAAAGATTGGCATTCCCAGACCTTTGGCTTCGCCCGCTGGTTCCAATAGACTACATCAAGAACCTGCCCACCTGGAAGTTCAGACTCGCTCAGTCTGAGAAGCCCAACCCAGTGGAACGTGACAAACTACACAAAACAACGACGAACCCAAATGGCGGCTCCAGCGGGGACCAGGAAGTGCATCACTACAGTTCAGAAGTTCTTCATAATAATAATAATGACGGGTGTTCGGCTGCAAAGAAATCAGAAGGACCGTGTTCAGGTGGAGAGGAACAGGACACTGATTGGTCTCATTGGCCTTGTGGCATGCTCCACTGCACTGAGTGTGTTGTGTGTCTCGAGAACTTTGAAACTGATTGCCTTGTCATGGGTTTACCGTGCGCCCATGTTTTTCACCAGCAGTGCATCGTGGTCTGGCTAGCTGGTGGGCGGCACTGCTGCCCTGTGTGCCGGTGGCCATCGTACAAGAAAAAACCCACAAGACAACATGCAACTGAACAGCTTGAACCAGAATAGTCCTGGTGCAATTACTGTCTTACATCCTGCACTTATTTAAAAAATCTAAACAAAAAAAAAAATGACTTAATGTGTTCATCTTTAGTCTTTAGATTCATAACATTGGCTCCTGGGTTTGTGTTGGTGGTTTTATCTTGCACAGTTATTATTAAATTCATACTTTCCAATCATTTTTCAATCTTTTTTTTTAATAGGGGAAAAAAACTTGATTTGAGTCATATACTTTGTATTGGATCAGAAAGAATGGGTTTTAAACGCTAAATTATGCAAATTCTAAAACATTGAATGGTAAATTCAATGCATATGGTTGAAAAGTTTCTGTTGTAGCACTCATCTGGCATCCCAATCAGACAGAAGAGAAATTCATATGTTCCTGTACTTGAGAATTACATCTAGTGTTCAGTTTGTCACCAAATGTGAATAATCCTTCTAAAATTAAGCTACCCTCCTGAGTCATTGGGGAATTAAAGACTTGAGGAGATGGGATTATTTATATAAAGAATTGACCATCTGGGCATGTCATTATTCATTTGTTTTTAAAAGAAGAATAGATTTACATAACTTGAATAAAACTGCCCTGTGCACAATTGAAAATGGCTTAGGCATTGACATGCAATTCTTAATGTCTCCATCTGTAATGGGGCAATTGTCTAATGTTAGTTTGGTTATTTTTGAACTCATTTTGCCACTAACACTAATAAAGAATTTACCCACTTTGATGTTGCTGTTTGTCAGTTTAAAAGTGATTGCGTTCAATTTAATAAAGTCAATTTTTATCACTAGTGGTACACTTGGATCCCCTCAGTTTTGTCCAGTCACTACCCTTTTAAACTAAAATTGTAAGTAAAGTTTCAAATATGAGTTGGCCTAAAAGAATCTACACATCTGTAGTGTTTACATGTTAAATATGCAGCGGTCTTCCATGCACCTTAGCCTTATGTCTCATATCATACTTCAAGTATTAATGAGGTTTGCTTTTCATATATTTTTTACATTACATTAATGAGAATGTGGCTACAGTATTTTGCATAATTTGGGGGATATGTGATTATTTGTGATGAAAATAATGTCACAATGTGACCAATTTTTTTTTATATAGGCAGAATATATTTTACATTAGATTTTTTCAGGGGGATTGGAAGAAAAGCGATCTCGCGTGACAGTTGCCACTATCATCAAAATAAAAAAAATATAAATAATAAAATGACAAAAATAATTTACACTTTTTGAAAGAGATCGATTGCTTGCTCAGCAGCTGTTTCAACGTATGATTCATGCTTTCTATAATTTGAAATACTTCTATATATATATATATATATATATATATATATATATATATATATATATATATATATATATATATATATATATATATAAATCATTGCACAAAAGTGTAGAATGACCAAATCAATATGAATGAAATAATTAAAAAACTATTTCTTTTCCATGAACTCGTGACGTATGTCACGTTGGGCGTGCTTACCGCGCGTTGCTCTGTCTGTCACTGCGTGTACCAGCGCTGGAGCTAATCTACAGTGGGCCGGGGAGAAATTGCTGTCAATATTCATCACTTTTATAATGTTTTTCTGAAACCGGTGGCATATTTGTAATCTTACACCCAACACCCAGAATCAGAAGAGGCAAGCATGTTGCGCGTCTGTTGGAAAGGGGCACGTGCAGCAGCGCGGGTGAGTTTTACTCTGCTAGAGCCGTCATTCAGTGACCCACAGCGAGGCCCGATGTTTCTAATGCGTATCGTACAATTACAGATTATAATAGGCTCTGTACTATTTGTCAAGTTAACATGTGATTATGTTAAACTTGAATTCATAATGAGTTGATCGTTTCATTTGTAGAGATTTTTTTTATTTTCAGTTTAAGTGTTACCCCAGGATAGAACGCTGCTGTACGTCAACGACGTAACTAGTTGTCGAAAGAGGCGTTCACAGTGTGATTGGCAGGTTCTTCCAGCCAATGATATCTCACGCTTAATGGAGTGACATCTCCCTCCAACCAATAAAAATACAGTATGTAGACCTGCGTAAATATGGGCGGGCTGTGTATGATTCATATTTTCTGTTACCCGGATAACCAACATAGCTATCAGTAGTCTGAAAACGTTTCGTTTTACACGTATTCACCTTTATTTATATTTATATTTTACTCTTGTTCCCTTGAAACATTTTTATCAAAGAGCTACAGCCTGTAACGAAACCGTAAACAGTTTATTAGTTTCGTCCAACGGAAGGACGTGACCTTGCCTGCGAAAAGTTTAGAAAGTTTCCTCACAAACACTGATCCATGTCTCTGGTGCTGCTTCTGTGTAAATTAGTCTAATGCTATATGTAACAGCTGCTTAACTTTAAACCCTCTTATTATAGTCGATAAAGAAAAATAAACCATGTTGCAGGCAGCCATTCATTCATTCATTCATTGTTGTTTACTGTGTTTGACTGAATGCTTGATCCACAATGATGGTAAACTTATTTTGAGAATCCACCTTTTTTTAAGTCACAAAAACAACAATTTAAACCTGTTTTTACTAAACAGCATTTACATCTAGAATGAATGACTGTTTGTTATGAATTCACGTGACAGTGGTTGTGGTCAGTGTAAAAGTAAGCTATTATTTCTAATAGTGTAGTTTATGATGCAGTATATTTTGCAGTAGTGCACGTGTGATGATGATGATTTGTTTGTTTGTGTTTCTGCAGCAGTGTGTGTGTGGGAGAGTGAAGGCCCATCCGCTGCAGCACTGCCGAAAATACACCACGGCTGGAGGCTCTGGGTACGACATCAAACTGTGAACTTAACCTTAAACACACAGGGCTGCAATAATTCTGAAAGTTTGGTATTATTGGTATTATTAAAAAGTTTGGTATTATTTGAACACATTGTGCATTAGACATCTTTGAAATTAATGTTAGGTTTACCTTGGTCTTGTGTGTGTGAGACGAATGTCAAATGCCACTCTCGACTGCATCTTAAATGAGATCTTTTTGTTCTGCAGATCTGCTGCTGGGAAAATAGTGGCTGCTAGTCTTTTAACGGTCGGTGGTGGTCTTGGCGGTACAATCCTTTATGCCAAATGGGACCCGAAGTTTCGTGCAAATGTAGAGAAGAGTGTTCCGTACTCAGATCAGCTGTTTGAGATGGTGCTCGGGCTGCCCCCTCCTCCACTCGTCCCATTACTGAAGAAACCAGTAAGAGTTACCATCACTTCTGCTTTGTCTGCCTTCAATTCTTAGACCAGATTCATCTTTGCAGCTGTCTGTGCTTCTATTGTATGCCTTCAGTGATGGCCAATGATTTAAAAATTTGTTTCTTTATAGGTAAAGACCGAACCCCTGCAAATCTCTTCATTGTCTGAAGCATCTAAGGAGTCCAAGCAGCCTAAAGCTAAAGCCAAGAAGTCTGATCCAGCACCTGTGGGAGCTCCAGCTGCTGTAGAGGAAACACCAACCCCACAGACACTCGAGGGTGAGATGCACACACTAGCAGCTTTCAGATGTGCAAGCTACGTTTCACACTTTCAGACACATTAGAGAAATGTTATGTGCAAAAAAAGATCAATTGTCTGTTGTCAATATTACAAAGAAATTCTGCTGAGCGACAGAAATTGTGACCGCACCTCAAGCATCACAGATCTGTATAGTGTACATGATCGTTAAAATTAAAAAACAACTTCATGACATGTACAACTGACCTTCCTAGAAATTAAGTAGGTAAAAGTTTAAGAGACTGGTGTTATCACACAGACATTTAATCAAGAACACTCATGATCTCAACCTTGCCCGGATGCCAGTATATTGGGAAAAAAATCATATGACAAAAATCAAAATTGTAGATTATTCCCTTGAAATTGTAACTGCGATTATTAATTACGATTATCACAATTTACACTGAATTATACCTTTGTTTAATGCAGCTGCATGCCATATTTTTTTATGAAAATAAACAATCTTTTCTTTGTGCTTTTCTATAGTATTAAGCCTCAGATGTCAAATATACATCGGATTGGTTTCTTCATTAAATTATTAAAAACCCTTAAGATAAGATGTTGAAAGAAAAAACGTATCGTAAGCGTGCAGAATAACATAAATGGACTTTGAACGATTATTTGTCACTTTGAAAGATTACGTAATTGTGGCATCCATAATTTTAATCGCGATTTGAAATTCGATTAATTGTGCAGCCATAACTGAACGTTTTATTTGTTTGATCTTCATGGAAGTAGCGTGGCCTGTTCACACCACAAACAAAACAAACTTGATCAAGCAAAGTTTACTCGTTTTAATGCACTGCTATAGTTAGTGTTATTTAGGATTATAATAAATTGTAGCATTATGCCAATAATTGAGCTGAACTATCAGCAGTAATAGTTCAGATGTTGTAATAAAATGTTTTTATATCTGTATAGTATTTAAGGGTTAGTTCACCCAAATATTTAAATTATTTCATTAATGACTCACCCTCATGTCGTTCCAAACCAGTGAGACCTCCTTTTATCTTCTGAACACAGTTTAAGATATTTTAGATTTAGTCCGAGAGCTCTCAGTCTCTCCATTGAAACTGTGTGTACGGTCTACTGTCCATGTCCAGAAAGGCAAGAAAACATCATCAAAGTAGTCCATGTGACATCAGAGGGTCAGTTAGAATTTGTTGAAACATCGGAAAAAAAAATTGGTCCAAAAATAGCAAAACCGAGACTTTATTCAGCATTGTCTTCTCTTCCGTGTCTGTGTGAGTGCGTTCACTGCAGTGTATGATGTCCGGTTCGTGAATGAATCACTCAATGTAACTGGATCTTCTTGAATCAGTTGAACAAATCGAACTGAATCATTTGAAACTGTTCGCGTCTCCAGTTAGGGGTGTGACGGTTAGTATATAACCGTGAGACAGGCGGTTATAGTTGAACACCGTCATTAGAACTCTATAACCGCCAAAACCGTGTCACTAAAATATTTTTTACAAACATTTTTTATCAAAAATTATTTTCATTTTTTAGATAGGATCATCAGATGCGCAATATATCGGGAGACATGGTTTTTACCACTTAATGAAGTTTTGTAAATCGTCAGACATGATATTTACCACTTCATTAAATTTTGCTTTGTAGAAAACCTTTCTTAAAAACGAATTTCGTTTTGAACAAATTTTATCTTAATTTTAATAGTTGTTTCATCAACCAATTGCATGTATTTTAATAAATAAAAAGCAAATATAGCAGACAATGATAACCGACATGGAAGCACCAGCGCGCCGCGTTCACTTGCACTGCACTGTGAACTAGAGCGCATCTCATTGTAAATGAAACTCAACGTAGGCCTATGCCTCATACTCTAGCATTAAATATATTTGCTGCATCCTTTCTAGAACAGACAATGGTTTTTTTTTGTTTTTGTTTTTTTTTGCGGCTCGCATCAGCAAAGCATAGACGGCAAAACAATCAGCGGATGGCGGGCGGGTGCGGCTTTGAAATTTGCTCAAAAAACTTTGGCGCGGATGATGAGTTTTGTGACAGATCTCCTTTATAAACGGAGGTCTGAAATCTCTGCCCCTTTACCGATCCGCTGACACGGAGTTAACCCGCTATCTCCAAGATCAACCAATTGACTCTACGGCAGATCCACCGTTTCTGTTAGACGTGTCCGATTCGAGAACCGAGGAGCTGATGATACTGCGCACGTGTGATTCAGCGTGAAACAGACAGACTGATTCTGTGCTAATGTTATGAGCCCAGGTAACCCGAAGGCTTGAATTAAGGGCAATCATCGCCAATTACGCCATTACATTGTTCGTTATCTGGATCTGTGTTATTTTTGATGCTTCAACAAATTCTAACTGACCCTCTGATGTCACATGGACTACTTTGATGATGTTTTCTTACCTTTCTGGACATGGACAGTATACCGTACACACAGCTTCAATGGAGGGACTGAGAGCTCTCGGACTAAATCTAAAATATCTTAAACTGTGTTCAGAAGATGAACAGAGGTCTCACGGGTTTGGAAGTGACGTGACATTTAGCCAAGTATGGTGACCCATACTCAGAATTCGTGCTCTGCATTTAACTCATCCAAGGTGCACACACACAGAGCAGTGAACACACACACACACACTGTGAACACACACCCAGAGCAGTGATCATCATTTATGCTGCGGCGCCCGGGGAGCAGTTGGGGGTTCGGTGCCTTGCTCAAAAGTCGTGGTATTGAGGGTGGAGAGAGAACTGTACATGCACTCCCCCCACCCACAATTCCTGCCGGCTCGAGTCCGACTCTCTAACCATTAGGCCACGATCATCATCATATTACTGAGATAATTTTAATATTTGGGTGAACTAACCCTTTAAATATGTTAAACACATTTTCATATTTTCACATTTTGTCGTAATAGTACACAGTCAATGAAACCAGAGCTACCTCCTAAATCCATGTCTGTAGGTGCTTCATTTCGAGGAGGAATGAACTGTGTGACAGTCTAAAAATATGTACATCTGTGTATTTTGAAGTTGTGTAATATGAACAAAACCTGGACTTACTACAGTACATCCACCAAGCTGTTATTGTCATAACTTTGATTCATTGATTCACTGCCATTCATGACTCTGCCGTGGCCCGATGGGATGATGAAGTGTACATTACACACACTTCAAAGTCTCGCTGAAAGTAGTGCGTCCTTTGGGATACTTTTTACTTACTGTTAATTCGGACGTACTGCCCAGTTCATATACCAGCCGATTCATTGTTCACCCACTATATAATGGGGAAGTATTAATATTCAGACACAGAATGCACCATTTCACCGTTGAAGCTGATACACACCGATCAGCCGAATGTCTAAACACCGTTGCTGATCTTGGGTCTGTATTTCTCATGGAGTCCTACTGTTGTTGCAGAAGCCTCAGCAGAGGCAGCTCACATTATTTCGGCTCTCGGCGAGGTGCCGTCTGTGCCTGCGCCGGGTACAAGTGACGAAAGCCCTCCTGGCCATACGGCGGCAGGTCAGCACTGGATCATTCACACAGCCTTGCGCTTCTAACAACTGATCCAGAGCCTGTTTGTCTGGATCGCATCAGTTGTTGTGCAGAGGGCATCAGTGTCTCTTCCTCTCTGCATGCGCTCAAACTTCACATCTTCTGGATCTCTTTCCATCCTTCTGCACAGTTCTATCATGTGACCCACGCTAATATGTTCTGTTTGTGTGTGTTTGTCGAGATCTTCACTAACACAATGTTGCTAATCATTATTCTTTCCCAGATGTGTGTCCTCATTTGTCCTCAT
Organism: Carassius auratus; assembly: GCF_003368295.1. Taxonomy (NCBI): domain Eukaryota; kingdom Metazoa; phylum Chordata; class Actinopteri; order Cypriniformes; family Cyprinidae; genus Carassius; species Carassius auratus. The sequence continues at coordinate 560,103 of NC_039256.1, read as the reverse complement.
CTGTGCCAAATGTGCTAGATTGCTAGTCTAGAACCATCATCTGAAAATGAACAAATATATCAGGCTATGAATCAGTTTGGCCTGTCGAACACCGATTCAGATCACCGATCCCGAAATTAGTTAGTTTTTTAACTGATTTATTAAAAAAAGACCTGGCCGGTTGGTTATTTGTTCACAGATGATGTTGTTTACATTGTGCATGCATCCCAGCGAAGGCAGCGCACTACAAAGATGCATTTATTGTCTTGATGTCACACATCACCTGGTGTTACTTTTTCGTTCAGAGGTTAAACTCACATCTTGTGTAAAATATGACATTATTTCCCGTGGTGCTGTAATCGCTCAGTGTGTTTGTGTGTGTGTAGGTGAAGAGTGTAAGGATCATCATGAGCCTGTGCTGAAGGAGAGACCAGCGGAGGAAGTGACCGCTCGACTGGCTCAGCAGGATAAAGCTGAGCAGGATGCTTTGGCAGGTAGGTGACCACACAGCACATCAACCAGTTAATATACAACCACTCTACAGGTTTGCAGGTTGCTTTATCTCCTCTCAGTGCCTAAGAGACATGTATGTTTAGTGAGAGTGTGTGTGTGTGTCTCAGCTCTGACTGCTGGACTGGAGGAGAGTCTGGGCAGCGCAGCTAAGATCACCCTACAGGCCATCGGAGCTCAGGAGGCTGCGCTGACAGCCATCGCTGCACATACAGACAAACTCAAGGAAGCCATGGACTCACAGGTGAACACACACACACACAACCACTTGAACACACACTCTGCTGATGAGTTAAATCAGGTCTATTAGATAAGACAGACATCCAAAATGTGCTCCAGGTTTGGGATGCACTGCTGTGGCAACGTATAACACTTGGCAATGACCTGGCAACCCCCAAGAGCGCTCTAGCATTAGTGTGGTGACCTCGGACATTTTTCCCTGTTGTAAAAATATTGCATTAATATTAACATTATTCGGGCCATCCACAGACATTTTGGCGGACAAGTGCTCAAGAGAAAAAAGGCACCCCTCTTGTAATTACTTATAAAAATAGTTACATACTGATGAAAATCTTACTTCGTACTTAATATTGTAGACTACAGGGCTTTTACCAGTCAAATGAAATCAGTGTCAAAAAATCCATCCCGACATTTATCAAAACCAGTTTCCACTGCAATTACAATCCCATAAGTCGTTTTTTGAGAATATAACATTTTAGATCTAAAATTATGAAATGCTGTGAAAAATGACGATACTGTTATATTTGAAACTTAAACTGACAGTACATGGCGGCAAAGCTGAATTCGATTCATTTATACCAGCTGATTCATTCAAGAAAAAACACATCACTCTGTGCTGCTGGGAAACACACACTGTTCCATAATAGCTGTTTGGAGCTAGTCGGTTATGAGCTACTACTAAATACTGTAGAAACTTAATTTCTGTAAAGTTGCTTTGCAGCGATTTGTATCGTAAAAAGCACTATACAAATAAAATTGATTGGAGCGAAAACAGTCAGTTTGCAATCGTGCTGATATTTAGGAAAATGGCATTTGCCTGAACATTACACAGCAAATGACTGAACCTGGATCACATCTTTAAGTACGCTGAATTTCTGCTGCTTGTGACATTGTCATGTGTTTGTGTTCAGACTCCTTCAGATGAGAAGTCCTCTCAGTGGAAAGCACTGAATGATGCTCTGCGTGACCGGACCAGAGCCATGGAAGAGGCTGAAGAAACCCTGCTCAAAGCCAAGTGAGACCTGCTTCAGACTGATCTTACATAACGGCTTTTCTATAGACTATCACTTTAAAATGTGATGCAAAGCTGAATGTTCAGCCTCATTACTCCAGTCTTCAGTGTCACATGTTCCTCCAGAAGTCATTTTAATGTGCTGAATTGGTGCCTTCTTATCAACTTTAAAAACTATTTTTGGTGGAACCCTGATAAATATTTTCAAATTAAGGGCATTTATTTTAGATAAAAATCTGGATGTCACTTGTGATCCATTTAATACATGCTTGCCGAATGAAAGTATTAATTACACTTTTGCTAAAATCATACTTTTTCTATTTTTTTTCCTAGTTTTTAACTGTGATTTTTACTGTAAAATGGAATCATCTCTCAAAACACGCTTAATCGTACTGATTGTAAAAACGTTTTATATATAATTTGTGTGTGTGTGTGTATTTAGAGGAGAACTTGAAAACCTGCGTGGCGTGATCAACAGCGCGAAACAATCCAAGATTGACACAGCGAGAGCCCAAATCCTGGCCGCTGAGGAGAACTTGCACAGCATGATTGTGGATCTGGATAAAATAGTAACAAAGGCAAGTATCTTAATCTGACTATGGTAATGTTCTTTGGAGGAATCCAGTTCATATAAAGGAGAATTGAGCCTGTAATCCATTTAGCTCTATACTCCCAGAGACTGGTGACATATCACCGTGTCCCATCTGGAGTCTGTAAGTCACACCGGAGTATTGTCTTTCTCTTCTGCAGGTGCAGACGGCGCAGACGGAGGCGAAGATCGTGTCTCAGTACAGTGAGCTGGTGAATGAAGCCAAAGCTCAGTTCCAGCAGGAGCTGGCCAACATCACACCTGAGATCCAGGCCGACTGGAAGGGGCTCTGTAAGACCTCACACACTCATGTCACTCATGTATCCCTGATCTCATGCATCAAGACTGCATGGTTGTTTTTCCCTTTTTGAGTGTTTGTCAGATTTAACTGGTTAAAATTTGTTGTATTTTTAGGAGCACTGTCAAAGTAAATGTGTACGAGAAGTTAAAGGGGTCAAATGACGTTGCTAAAAATAACATTATTTGGTGTAATGCAATGTGCTTATGCAGTTTAAGGTTAAAAAACACAATATTTTTGCACATAATGTACATTATTGTTGCTCCTCTATGCCCCACCTTTCTGAAACACATGGATTTAAAAAAAAAGCTGAGGTCTAAAGGTCTAAAAACCGAGGTGTGCTCTGGTTGGCCAGCTACTCAGTGCATTGTGATTGGCTGAATAACTCAAGCGTGTGACGGAAGTGTAATGCCCTTAACATACTGTGATGCATGTCCCATCATGACGAGACGAACCTAATAAAACCCATAACAAACTAGGCATTTGTTGCATCCAGTGGGGACATACATTTTTTTTAAGATTTGCGTTTCTATTAGCTTTTGTTTAACTGTTTAAACCTTGTGTTTTACTATATCAAAGCAGTGGTCTTAAAGAAGAATTTAGTCACATATAAAATGCCATTGCATTAGAAAACAAAATTTTAAGAAAGTAACATTCATTTTAATGAAAGATAGCATAAATGCACTTCTAGCAAATTTCACACATCAATAAAAAAAAAAAATAGATAAATGTCATAACGGCGTGTGAAGTAAAAAATTCTTCTGAACATCCCTGTCCATTTCATTTTTTGAATGCAAAAAAAAAAACAAAATAGAGGCATATCGGGGACAGACCAACTTTCTCAAGACCAGATCTTTCAGGTGTCCTCCAAACTAGTCATATCTTTATCATATTACAGTTTCTAACTATTGAGATGATAATAAACTTCTGCAGTCATTACGTGCATCACAGTGATGTCTCTACTCCTGTCATTCTTCCTGTAATGCTGCTGTGCCGTGTGCTCTTTCTCAGCGGGAAAGCTGAGCGCAGATGATCTGAACTCTCTGATCGCTCACGCACACCGGCGCATCGACCAGCTGAACCGTGAGCTGGCCGAGCAGAGAGTGAGGGAGCAGATCCACATCGAGGTGGCTCTGGAGCAGCAGAAGCTGGAGGATCAGAAAGCGCTGGAGAGAGCCGTGGTTTCTGCCTTGGAGCACAGCCGAGAGGACATGAGACTCGAGCAGGAGAAGAAGGTGTGGGATTCACTCACTTGCCCTATTGAAGCTATTTGTACTTTCATGCAAACTTACGAATGGCTTAGTCTGTGCATGCCGTCATTTTATAGTGATTAGGAATTATGCCTGTCTTGGAGCTTCTGGTATTTTTATATAACTATTAAAAACATTTATTATTGCAGATTTGTTTTTTGTGAAGAACACTTGAGATGTTTGGACATTGCATTGTGATGCTGAGAGCTTTCTGCATCTGTGTGTGTGTGTGTGTGTGTGTGTGTGTGTGTCAGGTTCAGGAGGTGCGTGAGGTGATGGAGGCTGAGATGAGGACACAGCTGCGTCGTCAGGCCGCTGCACACACAGATCACCTGCGGGACGTGCTGAAGGTCCAGGAGATGGAGCTGCGCGAGGAGGCCCAGGAGGTACCAACACTCTTTACATTGACTAGCAACTACATAGAATTCATGATAGAATTTAACAGGTAGAGGACACATTCACTCCAAAAATGGGATGGGTTTACGTGTTTGACTGATCCGTGGCAGTCAGGGTGGTGTTGGGAGCCTTTATTTAAAACCGTTGTATATATAGTACTGGTTTCATTTGGTGCTGGTTGTGGTACAGAAATTGAAATGCAAACTTTCAAATGGATGAAATTCTGTCTTTGTAGATTCTGAACAGTAAGATGATGGAGCAAGAAACTCATTACCGCAGACTAACTCAAGAACAGCTGGACACCTTCACTTTGGACATGAACGCAGCTTACGCCCGTCTCAAGGGCATCGAAGAGGCCATAGACAGTAAGTCTCAGTCTACTCAAACTCTAGTGTTACCACATTCAACAGAGGCATGCCCCGATCTTCCATTGGACCACTGATTGTTCAATATTAAATGGTTTGCCTTGTGTCCAGGTCATGTGATTGCTGAGGAGGAGGCCCGTAAGGCTCACCAGCTGTGGCTGTCTGTAGAGGCTCTGAACTACACGCTCAAGTCCGCAGGACCAGATTCCCCCACCGAGCCTCTAGAGGGCGCCGTGGGTGTCATCAAAGAGAACTGTGCAGAAAACGAGTTCACTCAGGCGTTGGCCACTGCTCTTCCTGAAGAGTCCCTGAGCCGGGGGATCTACAGCGAAGCGTCCCTTCGCGCACGTTTCTACGACATCCGTCGCCTCGCACGACGTGTGGCGCTTATCGACGAGACGCGCAACAGCCTGTACCAGTACTTCCTGTCCTACCTGCAGTCCGTCCTCTTGTTTGAACGGGAGCAAGTAGCACCTCCTGCGAAACTAGCACCTGAAGATCTCGACACGTTCAAGCTGCTCGCCTACGCCACTTACAGCATTGAGCGCGGCGACCTGGAACTAGCTGCTAAGTTTGTCAACCAACTTCGAGGCGAGTCACAGCGTGTGGCACAGGACTGGCTTAAAGAAGCCCGACTCACCTTAGAAACAAAGCAGGTGATTAGCCTGCTATCAGCGTATGCTAATGCTGTAGGGTTGGGCACCACTCAGGCCCCTTAGCCACGCCCACTCTGTCAAGATTATGTAAATTACGAGGAGTGTTACTTGCCTGGTATTAACAGAACCTTCTGCTTTAATTTATAAATAGGTTTTGTGCTAGCCAATGATTCGTTTTTCTTAACTGTCCAAAGCACGTTTGCAGTAAGTCTTTGCCCTTAAAACAATTCGTATGTGGCCTACCATCCAGTTCGTTAAACCCTCGGCAGTGGCACTCCTCAGTGAATATGGGGCACATCTCACAGGTTAGGATTAAATGTGCTTTCATCAGGTTGAAGTGTGACGCTAAACCTGTTCACTGTTTCAGAGTTCACATGTAATGCTTCAGTTATATTTACTGGTTGTTTATTATCCCAAACTCTTGAGAATAATCGGTCCTCTCATTCAGTACTGGAGATGCTCAATAAATCATGGTTGTTGACAATAATGGCAGTACAGTTATTTCCATGTCTGCGTTGTTTTAAAAAGGGCCAGATCTGGTTTAGTAGGGGTTCATTTAAAACATTTTTAGGACGGATTATTAGCGGTTTGAGCAGCACATTTTAGTGCAGATTGTGAATAAGTTGCAATGTAATAAAGACTTTATTGAAAGATGGAGCTGCACATGCTATAATGGATCTGACAGCAAACCTGAAAAAACTATGCAGCGGTTACTCATTTCACCAATGCACCAAATCCAAGTAAGGGTCCAAGTTGTGTGCCATTTCTTCTGGGAGCTCCAGAAAGGCAGCTAATCAAATGGAGAAGGCTCTTCTGTATGTAATGTACATCAGGGAGTGAATGAAAGAGCTGTGGGTGGTCTGTGTGTGTCAGTGTCATATCCTTCAACTGCTGCAACAATAGAATGCAACAACAATAGCACAGAATGCCTTTAAGATTAAAAAAATATGATGAAGTATATATTCAGTTCATTTTAATGTCAGAAGTGTGTATCAAATTCATGTAAATGTTAAATAACCCTGTTACTCACAATAAATAATACATTTTAAAATAACTAGTAACAGCATGCAACTTGAGGCCTTTTGTGCCAATAAAATTACACAAGGGTCCAATTTTACCCTTTTAATTAAAAACAACAACAACAACTGAGTTATACCGTATCCACACATCTTTTGAAATTGTAAGTTCTACATATTTCAGCTTCTGATTGCATCATTGTATAAAGAGGCTAAATAGAGTTCAATTAATTAAAAATTGAACGTATTACTTTAAAGGTGCATTTGTGTTTTTTTTTTGTTTTTTTTTATGCAATTTGACTGATAATAAATGTTTTCCATAAAGTTAATACCAACAATATACCCCCTAATATCACCTGAAATCTTGAGCATGTCAATTTGGGAAGACCCCACAGGGTTAAGTCATCATAAAACACTGGTATTTATAAATTTTAGTCCAAAATGATAAAGTGTCTTAAACATAAAAATATTCTTTGGACATGGATTATTGCTGCTTACAGCTCTGCTCTTTATTTGAAGCTGAACAAACCGCTGCATGAGTTTTCAGAAGAAGACAGCAGAAACAGTGAAACTCCTGAAGCACCAGTCCAGAATCCACGAGGTAATGGGAAGAAACATTTTGTTGAAGAAATACTTTTAGTTTCCATCAGAATGAAGACTGAAATCTGTGCATGTGACAAGCATTTTTAAGTACACAATTATTAATGACCACGCTGGAGAACGTCTATCAACCTCGAGATTTAATCGCTGCTAAACGTCTGAATCTCCAGATCAGACAACAAGCTCCTTTAAAATTATAAAATGAGCCGATAGGACCAGATTATTTTTGGTTTCTAAAACTAAAATCTCTAGGGCTGCTTGTCATGAAAGCAGAACTGACTTCTGCTGCTCTGAGAGCAGAACTCCTGCCGGACCGTCTGGATGAGATCTGCACCAGCTCCACCGCGTGATCCACATCACCTCTCTCCTTTATACACCTCAAGAACTTATTCAGCAGCTCCTCACACACAGAACAACACATCCATGTCAACATTCAGACGTTTAAGACATAAAACATCATTTAAAATTAATTTTGATTCATTGTTACAAAAAATGGGTGTTGCAACATTACATTTAAATCCTAAAATACTGACATTTCTACAGTTTAGACATTATTCTAGCCATGCTCAACTATTAAACACTAAAGTCAAAATCTGAGAGCCCTGATCGTACCTAGGAGCTCTGTTGTGTGTTTTGAAGAGTTTCAGTGTTTCCCTGAATTAAAGGAGGAGAAGGAAAATCTGCGAGGAGCTTGATCTCAGTTTGATCTGGATCACATTACAGATGTTCCCAGGCGTCCTGTCTCCTCTGAGCTGCTAGTAAAACAGAGACGAGGTCACTAGGAGAAGTGGCTCATCATAACCTTGCCCCGGTCAACAGTGTCATACATTCTCTGGATTTCCAGCAAACGACAGAAAATATATACATGTGCATTACAAACCAGCACCATTATGACAGACTGGCATAGAAATTGGCTTTATAATCCACTGGCAAGGCAACTGAAAAGAAGACTTGTATAAGGCACTAGTATTAACCAGTATAGATGTAGATTCGGTAGAGGCAATACTTCCTGATTCTGCTTCTCTCATGCCATGCCTGTCAGCAGCTCCTCCACCAGCGTCTGTCTGTTGGCATGGCTCGGCTGTTTTTTATTTTGGGGTGAAATATTTCATAGACACTCTTTTTTCAACTAAATCAATCCATCATATAATAACTTTTCCATATTTGCAGGATGAGGTCTAATCTGTTGTCCGTATTAAGCACTTGGAGCAGATCTCTCATGACATTAGAACTGGGGTAGTTCACCTGCAAATCAGATCACATCAGCCATCGTTCATGCACTTCCTTCCACGTGTGTTCACATGAAGAAACACATGTTTCACTCACTGAAGGAACAAGATCTCTGTACCACTTCAGCACCAGGTCAACGCTCTCCATCATACAGAGCAGACTGAAGAACCGCGCACTGAAAGACAGACACAAGCAACCTGAGATCAACCAGATTTCTGAAGTTCACGTTATTCTGGACTCACTGGTAAATGTTCTGTTGGAAATCATTTCCCAGAAGTCTCCAGTTCTCTCCAACCCCCAGCAGCTCATGGACCCTGTCCTCAGTGTCCAGACACTGTAGATAGAGCTGCATGTCATCCTTAAACGTGACAGTTTCCATGAAGCAGTGCTGTTGAAAGTTTAAGTGCACTTACTATTCTCACAGCAGGAATGAAGAACAGTGCTGAAAAACACAAGCAGTGAAGGTGTGATTCAATGATTCAACTCTGTAGATGCTTTTACAAAAAGGTGTTATAGTTAGGCCCTGTCCAAATTACCCACAATTGGGGTCTTGTCCACTTGAGAGTGTGTGCTATGGCTAAAGCGTATCCCATCATTCCTCATGTTCAGGAACTCACAAGTAAAATTTGTGCAAAGTACTGAAGATACAAATGTAAAAAAGTTCTGTACAATCTTTAGCTGCATTTTTACATTGTGTCCCATTATCAAATCAAATGTGATCTTCACACCCACTTGAACACTTGTGCCAAATACTGGAAATATGTCATGACAGCACAAGTGTGTACCAGGACAAGGCAGACAGACCCATAAACACTGCTGCAATGATAATCAGATACAGTACCATCATCAGGGTCTTCAATCACACCTCATTCATCACTTCCTGCAGGATGTCTGATTGGCCCTGCGGCGCAAAGCATGATGCGATATGCATGATTGTGTGTTTCTGTGCACATTTAACGTATATTATTTTTATAGAATGGTTGCACCCTATTAATTTGGCACATATATGTTAATTAAATGTAGAAATGTATACTTTTGTTTTATTATTATTTGATAAGTAGCTTTTTATAATTATGAAAAATAATATTTAAAAAAGCTCACAATGTTATATGAGTTTCAAGCCTTGTATGCTTCATGGAAACCACATGCATGCAAAACCAGTCTTGTGTGTAAATTTTGAAGCAGAAATGTTGGAATCTGAAGGAGCAACAAAATACTGAGAAAATCACATTTAAAGTTATACAAATGAATTCTCGGCAGTGCATATTACTAATCAATTTCTGTATATGCATATATATTTATATATTTACAGTAGGAAATTTACTAAATATCTTAATGTAACATGATCTTTACTTAATATCCTAATGTAGTTTTGACACCTACAATGTTTTTTTGGCTATAGCTACAAATATATCCCAGTGACTTAAGACTACTTCTGTGCTTCAGGGTCACATTTAATGAAATCTGTGAGTTTTTAGTTTTTTTTTAGTTTTTGGTCTCTCCATCCATTCCAAGTCCATGCAACCAACATTTCAAAAAGTACATAAAGACATACATGAAATCCATGTAAAACATATTTTTGTTTTTACAGTAAAAGAATGCCATAGAGAATTGGAAAGGAATGATGAAGGTCAATCAGGTGGACTGTTGTTATGCATAAACTTTCATGTGCACTTAATATTTCCATGTACAGGTGCCTCCCAAAGTGGATGTGATAGAAACTTTCATCTCGGTCGAGAAACGGAGCCAGAAACAGGCCACGCGTGTGATGCTGCCATGCCTTAAACGTGTAACCACAGCAGTGTGCTTGACTTCCCCACAGGATGATGGCGATCAGGATGCAGAAGACAACAGGATTGTGGATGACGAGGCCAACGAAGGTGATGCAGATGCCACAGACTCCAGGAGAGAAGAAAACAAGATGTCTGAATATATATTCATGTTCTTATTGTGCACAGTTCTTTTGAGTGCGCATTTGCTTCTGCATCATAATCATGACCTTTATAGACAAGCCATTTTGCTGCTTTATTTCAGTAAATGCTATGCCGAATGTCACATTTTGTCTACATGCAGCATGTATTTAGGGACCTTTGAAATGTGTTTTTCCCAAATTCCCATTCCATTTTAATGGTCTAATTAAATTGTAATAAACAACAAACATGATCTGATCAATTGAACTCAAAAAACATCAGCAGTTTAATAATTCATTAGAATTTTTATAATAATAGTGAACTTAAGTATTTTTTATACTGTGACAGACAGAGCTGATTACATGTGATCTGTATTCCAAATCTGAGTGCTTGTAATATTAGATTATATTACATTTTAAATGCATTTGAAAAACTGTAGTAATCAGACTACAGTTATTTATTTTACATATCCATACAATAGCAATAAATTATTTATAATGGATTGATTCTCCCTAATTCTTCTTTAAATGTTCCTATCTAAAATTGTCTACTGCTTAACTCAGAAAGTCTTCCAGTTTGGTGGACATTCACAGAAAGACCAGTCATTAGTCAGCAGTCAGATAAACCAGTACTGATTACCAGGGCCCCAAAGGAAGAGAGGGCCCTTGAAAAGTCTGGAATATGTTTTATTTACCTGGATATTTTCATGGGCGGGGCCATGGGGGACCATCAGGACTGCCTATGCATAGGGCCCGGGATCTTGTGCAACGCCCCTGGTCAGCTGAGAGGACAGACTTTATGTACAAAAATCAACATTTCAGCATTGCATCAGTAATGTACACATTCATTTTTGTCTGAATTATCACTCAGTATGTTATTTAACCATGCATTATGTCTTTGGAATGCTTTTTTTCTTTCAAATTAAATGCACATGTTCACGTTATTTCCTTTTTACATGTGATGCAAGGATTCACACTTTTTTTTGTCAATTGAATCTTTCACCTGATATATTTATTTGAAGTCCCCCTGAGATTATGTTTTCTCAATGCTTTGTCAAGATGAGAATCAATGCGCTTTTTATTGAGAAGATGATTACCAATAGATCTTAATATCTTCAAATGCATAGTTTTGATTTTGACATTGGTGGTTACATAACAGCAGAAATGTTTGCTTTGTGCATTGAGTTTAACACCATTAAGTGCCCCCCTCCTCCTGTAGGAAGACATCCCGTCAGTATCCCGTCATGCACCGCTGTTTGAGCGGCACGGCACGTCAACGTGTTCTGAGTCGGGACACAGCGCCTTCATTGATAAAAAAAAAATCAGCTCTGTCGATTTTAAATTTATGAGTTGAATTTATTTCACCTTTGTTTGAGAAGCGGGCGCGCGCGTGTTTGAGCGAGATGTCTCTGGTTTGTGCTAGTAAGTGAGGTGGTTTCTGTTAGCATAAGTGATTAGCAGTGTGCAGCGTTAGCCATTGTTGTGCTACATTAGCACTAACTTTACGTACGAGAAACTGCACTTCTAGAAGCGAAGTAATGCAGAATGTGGAGCTGAACTTAACTTACTGCACTCTTGTGTCTGATGCTGGAGCCGTTTCTAGATGACTTTATAGTTCGACGAGCAAAACATACTCCTAATATAAGGGGAAATAATGGTATATGTTGAGTTTTGTGGAGTCTAGACTAACCATTGAATGTTACTATTAGGGAATATCGTATTATAAGTAACATTTGATTGATCGTGGTGTACTTATAATAAAGTGTTTTGTACTGAAGCGGAAGAAGACTTTGTATTTGTAGCATCATTGAAATTTTTATTCTCTCCTCAGTTTCCAACGAGGTGCCGGAGCACCCCTGTGTCTCTCCTGTCTCCAGTCAAGTATTTGAGAGGCGTCTGATCGAGAAGTACATTGCAGAGAATGGAGCGGACCCCATCAATGGCCAGCCTCTGTCCGAGGAGCAGCTTATTGATATCAAGGGTAACATACAGAAACACAGATGACACTAGCTTCATGAGACGTTCAGATGATCTGTGTCCACTTTAAAATGCATCTATTTCTTTACTTTTAGTGTCTCACCCCATTCGACCGAAGGCTCCCTCTGCCACAAGTATTCCTGCGATCCTCAAATCTCTGCAGGATGAGTGGGTGAGTTCTTTGGCCTGACTGTGTGAGGAAGATGTGTGATTTCTTCATCCATCCTTGAGTTTGTGTATCTTCCATCGTTGAGGTTGTGTGTCCTCCGTCACTGAGGTTGTGAGTCATATGGGTTCAGCACCATAATACATCTAAAAAATTCATTAAAACAGCTCGACACCGCTTCAATTTGGCATGAAGTTCTGGAAAAGCTGTGCCCAGATCTTTTCCCATCCCTTCTCCCGTCTAGTCTAAAACCGTGACCGTGTCGACTGTAATTTTATGTTTAAAAGTCTATTGCACGAATCAACCAACACAAGTTTTGAAAACGAAAATGGGAAATTGATTTTAACGACCTTCTCTCTGAGCGCGTCCAGGATTATTATTTTTTTTTTTTTTTACGCATCACACAGAAACTGCAGCTTCGGACACACATGAATAACAGAAAATAATACTTCTGCACCGTATTTCTCTTTTTACAACAGAAATGTGAATTCTGCTGGTATTCAGACAGTCTCATGCATACAGATACAGATCGCTATTATATATGCAATTTGTTGTTGTTGACATTTCTAATCGTAAACACAGCCATGTTGAAGCCTGCAGTAAATGTTTGCATTATGGCAGTCCACTCTGCTTATTGTTTTTCGAGAATGTTGCACTCCTGTTTGTACGTAACTTAGCGCCAATAAATCATCAGAATTATATTGAATCTTTACATTTGTCCTGCCTGTTTTCCGTGGATTTACCTATATTTGGTGTTATTTGCTGTATAAAATGCATCTAGACATGCAAAATCAATTTTTACAATCGATTAAATGAACACTTGTCTCAGATCAAACATTATTTTTTTTTCACAAAAGTCACAACCCAAGAAAGCAAACAGTTTCTCATTTGTAGGTTGCATTCATTGACACCTAGCGGTGGACGCAAGTAAAACAGTTTAACAGTACCTCATTCTTTTTTCTTCTCACCTGAAATTCATGCAATAAACATGTTTTTGACAGATGTTAATTTGTTTGTGGTTTATATAGCCTGCATCAAAATGAGGTTTGCAATGATGCTCCCGAAGGCACGGGTTGAAGACCCAGTCAATGACGTCACAATATGCTAATTTGTTTAAATTCATACCTACATAATCAACATCACCAAAATTGTAAAAAAAAAAAAAATTACATTGAAACTTGGAAAAAAAAATAGACCTACCTACTGACCCTTTTTTACAAATGTTTTACTGTTACTGCAAACCAAAATATTTTTAAGGATGGCCTGAGGTTGTTTGTCCTCCGTCACTGAGGTTGTTTTGTCCTCTGTCACTGAGGTTGTTCCGTCCTCCGTCACTTTTGTCCTCCGTCACTGAGGTTGTTCTGTCCTCCGTCACTGAGGTCGTCTGTCCTCCGTCACTGAGGTCGTCTGTCCTCCGTCACTGAGGTCGTCTGTCCTCCGTCACTGTGGTCGTCTGTCCTGTCACTGAGGTTGTTCCGTCCTCCGTCACTGAGGTTGTATGTCCTCTCACTGAGGTTGTGTGTCCTCCGTCACTGAGGTCGTCTGTCCTCCGTCACTGAGGTCGTCTGTCCTCCGTCACTGAGGTCGTCTGTCCTCCGTCACTGTGGTCGTCTGTCCTGTCACTGAGGTTGTCTGTCCTCCGTCACTGAGGTTGTGTGTCCTCCGTCACTGAGGTTGTGTGTCCTCTGTCACTGAGGTTGTTCTGTCCTCCGTCACTGAGGTTGTTCTGTCCTCCGTCACTGAGGTTGTTCTGTCCTCCGTCACTGAGGTTGTGTGTCCTCTGTCACTGAGGTTGTATGTCCTGTCACTGAGGTTGTGTGTCCTCCGTCACTGAGGTTGTGTGTCCTCCGTCACTGAGGTTGTGTGTCCTCCGTCACTGAGGTTGTGTGTCCTCCGTCACTGAGGTTGTGTGTCCTCCGTCACTGAGGTTGTTCTGTCCTCCGTCACTGAGGTTGTATGTCCTGTCACTGAGGTTGTGTGTCCTCTGTCACTGAGTTTGTATGTCCTGTCACTGAGGTTGTGTGTCCTCCGTCACTGAGGTTGTTCTGTCCTCCGTCACTGAGGTTGTATGTCCTGTCACTGAGGTTGTGTGTCCTCTGTCACTGAGTTTGTATGTCCTGTCACTGAGGTTGTGTGTCCTCTGTCACTGAGGTTGTGTGTCCTCTGTCACTGAGGTTGTGTGTCCTGTCACTGAGGTTGTGTGTCCTCCAGGATGCTGTGATGCTGCACAGTTTCACTCTGAGGCAGCAGCTGCAGACCACTCGACAGGAGCTGTCTCACGCTCTCTACCAGCATGACGCGGCCTGCAGAGTCATAGCTCGACTCACGAAGGAGGTCACTGCCGCCAGAGAGGGTAAGAGCTGCAGAATTGTGTTTTCTGGATGTGCTGATGGTGTTAGCCCTACACTTACGTGTTCATTTTTCTGCTTGCAGCTCTGGCTACACTCAAACCTCAAGCCGGACTGATCGCTGCTCAAGCCACTCCTGCTTCTCAGCCTGCAGCTGTGGTCAGTCATTCCTCCAGACAATTTATGATTTCATTAGGGGTGGGAGATGAAAAAAAAAACTTTGCCAAAAAAAATCACACCTTGAGAGTGCACACTTTCACTGCGTGATGTAGCGGTCAATGAGATTTCCAAACACGCCGCAGTAGAAACATTGTTAATCTCCGAACAACACAGTTAAAAGTCACTGATGCATTTGCTATCAAAATGCCACTTATCATGGTTCACTGGTTTATAAAGGTCATCTGTTTAGAACGAATCACTTTAATGATTTAATGATTCAGTACCAGCTGACTAGCTGCCACCAGCTGTTTTAGGTTCGATGCATCATTCCATTTAGTTTTTTTTATAACAAATTTAAATTTCTATATGTATATTTGAACCCAAAATTTTTAAAATTGTAATTGCCGTAACTGAGTTCATAACACATCTGAATGGACCTAAATGATGTTGAATATATGTATATATATGTTTTAGTATCTTTAAAAACTGTTTTGACCCCTCAGGGTGCCGGCGGTGAGGCCATGGAGGTCAGTGAGCAGGTCGGAATGACTTCAGAGATCATACAGAAGGTGCGTTGAACTAGTACCACAAGGTTCAGCAATGATTTCATTTTCATGTGAGATCACATTTTCAAAGGTAATGAAACTCATCTTCTTTTTTTTTTACAGCTTCAAGACAAGGCCACCGTCTTAACCACCGAGAGAAAGAAGGTGAGGATTTGAATGGCAGTGCTGCATTGTGTTTTTGGCACTGAGTTTCGTATTGTGTTCCTTCATTAATGTACTTGACCTTTTATTTGGCTTTGTTTGACAGAGAGGAAAGACCGTGCCGGAGGACCTGATCAGAGCAGAAGATCTCAGCAAGTTCCGCCAAGTGGCTTCCCATGCTGTGAGTAGCAAAGTTATCATCATCATTTTTCCAGTTATGAACCCAACACAAAATAGGTGTCAGTTTAAAGCTTAGAAACTTGGATTTACAGTGAATCTAAACAACGTGTCCCTTCGATTCACTTATCAGAAAGTATGTTAAAAAAGACGTACAATGAGCAATTAATAAAAATAAAATGTGCCCTTTCATTAAAAAAAAGAAGTCTCATTTATTCTTTACATTTTAATGTTTCAGTCATACTGTCATGTGTTTGTCTCATCTTTTCTTGACTTTATCAGCATTTTAATCCATCTTCCAGCTGGTCTGGGAACTAAGGTTCACTTAAAGTGGGAACTAAATGTCTTTTCCAACTTGAAATATAGAGTCACGCATGGTTTGTTGCACACAGTCTGTACCAGTATCGTGGACCATAAGCATCTCTTGGCCACTGAGTGTAGTCTGGGCTCCTCTTCAATACATCCTGTAAATCCTATGTAGACAGCAGGCAGTGTTTGGGACAGAACTCATCTCAAATTAACCCCCGTTCCTCCTTATGAACAGGGTCTTCACAGTGCCAGTATCCCAGGAATCATCTCTCTGGATCTCTGCCCAACAGACACCAACAAAGTCCTGACCGGTACCATTACAACACGGTTACACAAACACAGTTTGATCAGCGGTCACTTGTATATTTTGTCTTCTATGAGCTCTTGTGGTCCAGTGTTACTGCACGCTGTTGCTCCTGAAGACAGACCCGTATGTACACAACTTCACCATGTGTTTTTGACCTGCTCTCCCCAGGTGGTGCTGATAAGAACGTGGTGGTGTTCGACCGTCGGGAGGAGCAGATTGTTGCCACCCTCAAAGGGCACACCAAAAAGGTGTCGTCTGTCATCTACCACCCTGCTCAGGTATGCCATCGCTCCGCTCTTCATTCATCGACTCACTTCTGCTCAGTCTTCAGTTCTCACATGTCTCTTCTGGTGTTGTGGGTCAGTCGGTGGTGTTCTCGGCGTCTCCAGACAGCACCATCCGTGTGTGGTCTGTGAGCGGAGGCAACTGTGTGCAGGTGATCAGGGCCCACGAGGCCAGTGTGACCGGCCTGTCTCTGCACGCTACAGGAGACTACCTGCTGAGCTCTTCTGAGGACCAGGTAACACACACAGCCTGATGGATGAGGAACAGAACACAGATTACACTTCAAGATCTTTTCAAAACCTCGCTTTCTTTGAAGAGTGGAATGCATTGAGACGTATGTGTGTTGTAGTACTGGGCTTTCTCCGATATCCAGACCGGACGTGTCTTGACTAAAGTGACCGATGAGACCGCTGGATGTGGCAAGTATTCCTCTCTGTCGGCTACACAATTTATCAGATATTAAGTATATTCATTTTTGTGTTTTTTGCATATATTAATAAGCTTGGGGACTGAAAACTTGCTTTTATTCAGTACTTTATAAAAAAAAAAAAAAAATGATGTTAAGGTTAGTTCCATTGGCTGTTCTCAATGTATTCTAAAATATTTGTGTTGAATTTCTGATGCGTTGGTTCGAAGTCTTTCAGGGCAATGAAAACACAAAGTACTAAAATCATTAATAGAACTGTTAAGGAAATTGTTAACAGGAAAAAGAAATGTATACAACCATAAAACTATTTAATAGAAAAACAATATCATTATCATTTATAGATCCCTAATTTGGTGATGACTTTAATGTGCTTTATTTGTGTATCGCCAACTCTGTCTAAAAATAAAGAAACTGTTTTAGGTCCATATCACCCAGCCTTACTTTACCTGTGGAGATGTGTCCTAAATACTGTCCCAGCTGAACGAGTTCCACAGCTAACTTCAGATTCATTGAATGGAAAATGTCTTATTTGAACTATATTTTACTGTATTCAATATCTTGCGTTGTGCGTTTAGGATCTTGTTGGTAAAAATGGCTTTTGGATGAAATGCTGCTGTTGTTCACTCAGAAGATGTCAAGTCTTTCTTGTTTCCCTTCAGCTCTGACCTGTGCTCAGTTCCATCCGGACGGTCTGATTTTCGGCACCGGCACGGCAGATTCTCAGATTAAGATCTGGGATCTGAAGGAACGGACCAATGTAGCCAACTTCCCCGGACATTCAGGTCCTGTGACGTCCATCGCCTTCTCTGAGAATGGATACTATCTGGCCACTGGTAAGTCACATGACCCTTGAGAGGGAACTGGATGTCATATCCAATCACATTGATTTAAAATAAACAGGAAAATAACTCAATGTTGCAGAATTCATTATGAAACCACTTGAATCGCAGCTCTACGAAAGGCATTAGTGTCATTATTCAGCTCAATTTATTCAAACTCCGTTCTCATCCAATAGTGTTAGAGCACTTAAATCAACTTTACTGAATTTTAATTGTCTTTCAAACTCGGTTTCTACCTTTTTTTGGTTGACCTGTAGGTGCTCAGGACAGCTCACTCAAGCTGTGGGATCTGAGGAAGCTGAAGAACTTCAAGACAATCACTTTGGACAACAATTATGAGGTCTTGTAGCATAGGCCACAGATTTGACTGCCATGAGTTCTTCATCTGTTTTACTGCTTCTATGAAAAGCTTGGCTGATGTTTCTGTCTTCCTCCTGTAGGTGAAGTCTTTGGTCTTCGACCAGAGTGGGACATATCTGGCTGTTGGTGGATCAGACATCAGAGTTTACATCTGCAAGCAGTGGTCTGAGGTCCTCAACTTCTCTGGTGAGTGGAGCCAAAAATACTGTTTTATTTGTCAAGTGTGTTTTGTTCTGAGCTATCAAACAGACTTTCTTTGCTCTGCATTCTTATGTTTTAATCTGTCTTTAATCAGATCATTCTGGGCTGGTGACCGGCGTTGCTTTCGGGGAACATGCTCAGTTCCTGGCCTCCACTGGCATGGACAGAAGTCTCAAGTTCTACAGCCTTTAATAGAAAGAGAGGAGAACCTCCAGGAGAGATTTGAACCGGGATGTGATCATTTCCCCACAGCAAATATGTCTGTCAGTAATAAATTGTGCGTGTGTATACATGGATATGCATTCACGTTCTCATTCGTCATCGTAGTGATGAATTCCTCTCAAACATACAGTATATAGAAGACTTCTCTTTTGTCAGTTATTGCTTTAAGACGGATTTGGTCAGATTAGGGTTGATTTGAGCTCTTCTGCTTTTTAAGATTTGATTGTAGCCTGGCGAATTTTGTTAGTGTCCCATGACTTCCTTTTTTTTCCCCCTTTTGTGGACAATAACAAAAAATGTGAAATTGACTCCAATAAAGTTGAAATGGTTTTTATTTATTGCTTTATGTTTTCATTAAATATGCACTTCAAGGAGTCTGTGTTGTATTCAGTCAGGAGTGTTTGAGCGGAGCATGAGAACATCTTTAATATCTCCTGTGAGCTGGACCATAACAGCCACTGCCACAGAGAGTTTCAGGAGGTGTTAGGGTGATGACATTTAGGGAGAACCAGGGGAGTCCATCATCCCCCCCACTGTTGACTTGGGAAATTTTATCACTATTATCATTACTAGCATTGAGTTCTACCGGCCTAAAGCCTGTTCAAACATAATGCCTCAGATTTTAGAATGCAACTTTAAAATACATATAGATATATCCACATTGGCAGAAGAAAAAAAATTGCGTTTTGAATATTTTTAGTCTATTAGTAAAACTAATTTAGTTAAATTATTAGTCAACTTTTTGGAGTGCTATCGTGTGTAATACATATGGGTTTCTAAATGATTAGACTTCGCTGAAAAACCTGTTGCACAATCTACTACATGCCTCTGGTTGTCCGATTGATTAATTGAAGTGTATAATTTCATAGCAAGTAAAAAGCTGGTAACTGAAATAAAAATGTATTTGCATGTGAAGCTATCAATTTTTTTTTTTACCTTGTTGCCATATACAAATGTGCAACATCTGCACCAAATTGCATATTTTTGCTCAGTATGGGCCTCTGGATAAAATGCAGGTGTTTTTTCCTCCTGAGTACGAGCTCTATATCATACTGTTCATATTTAAATAAGTTTATCCTAAAAATTGTTCCATGTGCAGCAGGCTTTACTGGGGCACACAATTATCTTTAATATTCTCAAAGAATCATGACCATGCTGTAATCAGACCAGCTGCATCATAGTGATTTTGATGTATTCTTAGTCTTATTTATTTATTTATTTATTTTCAATGGGCGTTTAAGGGTTAAAATATGTTTTCAATGTAAACTTAATAATAATAATAATACAGTACAGTAAGTTTAATTGTTTATATTCTTATAAAGTTTACAAAAAGTAACCATTGTGTCAATTATGAATACAAAAACAACACTACACATACAAAATGACATTGAGTAAAAAGTAGATATATATATACATCTTTGCTTTGATATCAATAACTTATATCTTTAACAGAAAAAGTAAAACTGTTCTATTCAGAGCATTACTGAATTTTGTCATCAGTGCTTTGCAGTCCTTACCAACGATGAACAAGTCTTGCAAATACAGTGTTAGGTTGACTTCTAAATTATCTGAATTATTACATGTCCTGTAACTATACAAATTAATATTTACATTAGAGAACCGGCATGAAGTAATAGCCGAACTAGCCAGCAGAGGGCGCTGTCAGGAAACCCTGCTGTTTGTGGATGACTAGCAGAAGACTTCCTGGGTTTCTTCTGAGAGAAAAGACTTGTTTGTGCTTCAGAGGATATAAACAGCTCCTTAAGAGGAGACAGACTCATTTCTGCTATGCACTACATGAACTGCACCTTCTTGCAAAAGGATATATCAAAACAAATAAAAAACAATTCCAGTCTTATGATGCACTATAAAGTTTTGTCTTCTAAAAAAAAATAAAAGTTAGTTTTTATGGGCATAGCCTGTTCCAGCCAGACCAGAAAATGATGTTTTGTTATTCTGAGTGTTCCTGAGGCTTGTATGATTTGGCACCGGAAACCAAACATTCTTTGCTGTTATGGCACAGGGTTGGCATACTGCATTATGGGAGTTTGCCCTTGTTGGCGTGTGTGGGCAGCACCTCCGTTTGCAGGTGTGTCTAAGCCAAGCGAACGTCTATAAGCCGCTGAAAGTCTGTAGAGCACGTCAGCAGGTGGACACGACTGGCCATCGGCTTTCTGTGTCAGCAGCATCTCGAACAGAGAGCTCACTTCAGAAATCAGAGCTCTGCCCCCCAGCATGGTCTTCTCCGGGGCTTTACCAAACGTAGAGAAGGAAGTGGAATCATCAGGACCAGCCATGGGACAGTGGGCATCAGGGGAGGGCGGCCCATCCGGGACAAACAGGTTTTCATGGTAGTCAGTCGTCAGAGGAAGAGAAAGACGAGCCATCCACGCCGGATCGGGAATGTCTGAGAACACATCATCTACACAAAAAGAGGAATAAAATAGTTGTATTTAAAATAGTATGCATGTACAATATGTAAACAAGCATTTACAAAAGCAGTAATATATATATATATAGATATATAGATATATATATAATAAAATTATGATTACAAACATCTGAAAAAAAGGCTACAAAGCCTGTCTTCACTTGTTTACTTGAGTTTGAGATGAAAAACAGGATGACAGGAAATACCGAGAGGAGGTGTGCATTTCTCTTTAATTCAGTAAACAAGCATTTCCTTCTCCTGTCATTTCATGGACATCTGCAGAGTTTTAACACAGTTCAACACAGCATGTCTTAAAATCACACCCTCTCAAAATCACAAGGGAAGTGATACGGTGCAACAATAAACAATGAAATTACTTTCGTTAAGTTCCAGATTCAAAATTCCAGAAACACTTAGTTCTGTTAGAACTCGACTCTTACTCATGCTATCTGAGCCTCTGTGTACAGCTCCTAAAAATAAAGGCATCTATGTTGCCATGAAGAACCTTTAACATCCATGGAACCGTTTAAATTATTTTTAGTACAAAACAGTAAATATAATAAATCATACAAATAATATAGCTCCAAAAATCACATCTTTTAATGTATTATTTGTATTTAGCCTTTTTTCCGCCTCTGCCATGCATCTTCGGCCATCTAATGTATCATTGCAGGCTTCACTGACTGGCTTCACGCGACACCAGCTCAGTCTTGGCTGGGGTGGCTATAGCAGAAATATTAGTTTTTGAACGAGCGAGGAGAAGCCAGAAGATGGTGGACCCTGGAGCTCAGAAACAGACACACAAACATAGCGAGGCATGCAGACGACCACCACGAATCTGACACAGCTTTATAGCCTTTTCGAGTGTCTGTGGATCAGAGATTCCAGAGTCTTAGTTAAAGATGGAGGAGAAACGAAGGAGCTTTTGGAGAGAGTGTGTGAGTAAAGATCTGGAATCAAACAAAACCACACTGGCCACATCAGAGAGCTCATTCAGAGCCTCCAAACCTCATCTTCATGACTTCCTCTCTCCACAGACCTTTCAGATCCTGCCTAGCTCTAATTTCACACATTTGCATTATTATTCATTAGTAATTATATGGCCCAACTCACTACTGTGTATCTTTCTTACTTTCATTCCATGAATCTCCTTCTCACAGCAACTCATAATTATTGATGGAGGAAATGGTAGCATCTGTAATTCCCTTTAAAGCAGTTAAACCCATTAACACACAGACATGGTAAAAATGCTATAAAGAATCCAACCACATCCAAACAACCACCGCCAAACTTTCTCAAAGAAGCAAACAGAAAACTACTCTGTCTATAACTCACCTGTCTATACAAATGGTGCAAGATGATTTACACACCCATAACCATAAACACAAGCAATAGTTATAGTGATGCTTGCCTTAACAAGCGCCATTAGTAATCAAGCACCTAACTAATGTAAGGAATGTAAAACATTGTTATTCATTTAAATCACACATAATATAACAAAGTGCACACGTGTCACCTCCGGCTCTTGAAGAACAGTGTGAGAAGAATGCAGTAGAGAAACAGCAGCCTGAGGGCATTGTGGCCTTCAAAGGAAGAGTGTAGAGGCAGAACAATATCTTATACTTGTGCGCACACACACACACACACACACACACACACACACACAAAAAGATTTCACACACACTCATCTTCTCTGTCTTTAGGGCATGCATAACACATACACATCCTCTGCATCATGTTGAAGTATTAACAATATGAGTTACAGCATGACGTGAGGAGCCCAAGGACATGAGCAGCTGTGACTTACTGTAAAAATCCCCCTTGATTCTGCTGAAAGGGTTAACATCATTCAGAGGTGTGAGTTTAAACTTAGATTACTCAGGAAGAAGAGAAGGAATATGTACTTGCATGTTTAAAAAAAGAAAATCCCTGACCGTAAACACAAAACTTCTTCTTTGGCATGAACAACACCACAACCAGATGCATTCCTGGATTAATACTGAGTCAAGCAAACCACAAAATCACACAACCACACACTCTGTTCCTGGTGAGATGTCTTATTGACTTCTGATGTTCCTAATAGGAGAGTAAGCTGCATAATTGGTGTCGATTAATAAAAAAAAAAAACTGATACTAGAATTATATTAATACAAAACATGAGATTTTGCATTACTTTGAAGTAAAACACCCCTGGCATATATAGCTGGACTGTGCCACATGACTGTTAGAAGCAAATGTGTAGCCAAGCCAAGTCGAATATGTACAGCCATTATGTGATTTACTGCCATTATGTGAATAATATGTAATCAATCCATAAAAAAGTAACTGTAATCTGATTATGAACATTTTAAAACATAATCTAATCTAATGGTTATCGTCCAGTGGAACTTACTTCAGGAGTAATAAAGTGTTTTGAGAAAATCATGATTAACTTTGTAAAAGCAGAGGATAGCTGTCTTCTAGTAATAGAAGTACCGGTGATGCTGTTATAGCCATGACATATTTTATAAATAGGCATCTAGAGGATCATTGCATGTACATACGTCTTTTATTTGTAGATTTTAGTTCATCTTATAATATGCTACAGGCGCATCTTTTAAGGTTGAATGATTTTAAAGTTCACTCATTTATTATAAAATGGTACTACACTACACAATAAAGGTGCTTCAAAAGGTTCTTCAAGCATAGAAGAACCATTTTTGGTTACACAATGAACCATTCAGTCAAAGGTTCGTTAACGAACCATCTTTTTTATAACTTTTCAATGAAACTTCTTTCGCCACAAAGTACCTTTTGTGAAACAGAAAGTTTCTTCAGATGTTAAAGCTTCTTTATGGAACCATTTAGACAAAACATTATTCTATGGCATCATGAAGCACCTTTATTTAAAAAAATGTATTATTTATTGACCAATCGCAGGTTAGTGTTAATGGAACAGTTTTGGAATTTTGAATTTTCAGCACGGGGCCCCTCAGGGCTCTGTTAGTTCACCGCTTTTATTCACCTTGTGTACTGATGAGTGTAGAAAGTGTTACTCTACACTCTTTGATAGTTTAATCAGGTACAGTATCACTGTCTTGTTTGGTAATCTGTCTGTCCTGAATTATTCACACTGCTTGGGAAATTATTGGTGTTAAAGAACAGACATCATTGCAGACTATTTATGAACAGGCCACTTTAAGACAAGCTAATAAGATTGTATGTGATCCATCCCATGTCTTGTATACAGAATATGAGTTATTGCCTTCTGAGAGGAGGTTTAGAGTTCCTTGTTGTAGATTGAATAGATTTAAAAACTCATTCATTACTGTGGCTATAAAGTTGTTAAACAGTAGGAGTATGGATCTGTAATTTGCTGTAATTAACTCTTTTTTGGTATTGTCTGGATTTGTTGATAATTGTGTGATAATTGTAAAGGTTGGTACTATTGAAGTTCCTAATTGTAATGGAACCTTTTAAATAGGTGGTAGATCCACACTACACAAACAGTGATCTACACACAAAGTGCACAGGAGCTTTAACTTAAAATTGTTTCTTTCTTCTGGAACTAGAGTGGAATATCTCAGACACAGCAGCATGTTAGATGAGCTGACATAAAGATTGAGTTAAAACTGCTCAGACATCAGAGAGATAGAACAAAACAAACTAGACCTTTGACTCGAGAGCAAAAAAAGGCCCTGTTAATTTAGAGCGTGCTAAATCTCACAACAATAGATGGAAGGAACTGCACACAAATATTTACTCTATACATAGACAAAGGAAACACAGCAGCAAAACTCTGAATGCATATTAGTACGATCAAATCAACAGACTTTAAACATTACTGTTTTCAGAGTATGACTGTGGTGTTTGGAAAATTAATTACAATTTCAATTTAAAAATGAAAACTAAATATAAATAATGTGTTTTTTCTGCCTTATTTGTTGACTTGCCAGGCTCTCTAAAGAAAAGAAGTGGTCAACAGGATGAATGTGAGATATCTGGAAATCACCTACAGAAATAGTAATTCCTGTACGGTACTGTACCATTTCACATCACCTTCACTTTATCTAGATTACACAGTCAGTTCAGGTCCTCTCATTTAATTCAAATTCATCCACTTATTAATATTTAGTTCAACAGCTGTGAGACATTTCACTGTTTGTGTCACTTGTTGCATGCTTGATATTCAGAACAACAGCGCTTTTTAATTGATAGTAAAACCCCCAAAATAATCATTTCCTCACCCTTTTTTCATTTGTTTAATTTTGCTTGCATGGACTTTCAAAGGATTGACTAAATATCTTCTCTTGTGTGTCAAAGATTTGGGTTTGTAATAACAAGAGGGTGAGTAAATGATGGCAGAATAACAGTGGACTCTAATTGCTTTTAAAAGTATGGACTTTTACCAGAAGTAAGCAGATTGTTAAGGCCTTCTTCATATAAGGGGTCCACAGGTGAGTCCCAGTCCATGTCACCCATTTCACTCTCTCCATGACCACTGTCTTTAGTGCTCAGCCAATCAGCATCCTGAGCCCCTGACCTACAACACACAACAAAAACAGTAAAGCAGAGAGAACATTCTAGAACATCTGCTAACATCGCAGATCTCTCAAAGTAATTAGTACAATATAATGCAATTTAATGCAACTAAACTGAAGCAAAAGAATTGTACGTAGGGCAAATGTAGTGAAGCATTTAAAATAACCAAATCATGTTAAATAGAATTAATTCGATTTATATTATTCATTTTTTAACACTTTAACCACCACTGAAGAAAAGTACCATGCTGTTACCCTTTTTTATGTTACGAGGTTAATACTATTTAGACAAAACCATACCAGAATACTGTGCTACTCAAAGTGTAGTAGCATGTAAATACCATGATTATGATATACTATTACCATCACTGTACTATAGTGTTGACGCAATACCTTTTTTGCAAGGCAATATCAGGGTAAATACATTTGCAATCATATTTAACATCAGTTCAACAATGTTCTCAAAACAGGGATTTTACTGTGAGCTAAAATGATCTCAACACTGAAACTAAAACTGAAGGAAGTGTGACTGCACTATTGACTACACTGTCTTTATGTTAAACAAGCCCTGTCTTGCACAGATGAGTCACAGTCTATGCTTTCTCTTTTTGATTCTAAGTGAACATAAGTTACATTTTTAGAAATAGCACTGTATTCTGCCTGATACCAATCTGTGTGTAAGTTGAGTAAGACAGACAGCGGCTGATCACAGATATGATGACTACATATCACTACACATGACTACACATTACACTTCACCCTGTAATCACTGACTGACGCATACTTCCGTTTTACTTTTTATTTGACCAGAAATCTACCCGATAAAACTGGAATAATGATGAAACCAAGTTCTGAAGTAATGTGAGTGAAGTGTTCTAAGATTGTTATTGTGATGGTGAGGTTATTGTGGTATCGATTTGAGTTCTGTGTCTTAGTCAAGGAATGAATATACACAAGTAAAATTTTTGTACTTTTGAGCAAAAGAGCCTGAATAAACTCAAAAGGAGGACAAATAGACTCACCGGCCAGTTCTGTGGGAATACTTGTTGCCACGAAAATTTGGTCGAGGCTGAAGTTGCCCCTGATGCAACAGAGATAGGAGCTGGGACACCTGCTGTAGAATTAAAATGGGGGAATTTAACACATAACTCACTTTAATCAATTAAATAATAATCTGATTATGAATTCCCAATTAGTCATGTTGAAAAACAATAGAAATTGTACACAACTACCACATACAATTCGCAGGCCATTTGGTCTTCTGAAATCTCATAATTTAATAATTCATTATATACTTTTGGTCTTATACAGAATAAGCTGCAACATAGTAGATGGACAGCCACACAGAGCATTTTGGGATGGGAAAATGTGGAGTTTAAGAAGGGGTGAGGGGGAGACAGGAAGCTGTTTCTACACAGAGTCTATTCTTTAAGAGGCTATTTCCTTCCAGGATGCACTTAAGAAACCCAGCCTTGGCTGCGAGGACAGGCACCGGTGACATTTCGGCCCCTTTCCCCTTTAGTCGCTACGGCTCTAAACTGCCAACTGGGCCAAGTGAGTAAGGGATGGTGGATTGGAGAAGAGGAAAAGAGAAGAGGGTGGGGGTCAGGATCCACGCTTTTCCTGACTGGCCACAGTATTCACGTGAGGACTCAAACCTGTGCCAGGACGTTTTGTTCTGCAAATCATTTTGGTAGAGGTTAGCATCTGGGTGGACCCAGATCCAAAGGATACACAGTCTGACTAGCGCAGCACTTTTGGTCTTTGAAATACAGGCTGTTGAAAAGCGGTTATTCTCACTATTCTATTCTATTCTTTTCTTTTACTTTTGATTTAATGAGAATCAGATCAGTACCAGCAATTTGTTGCTGACTACCACCATCCCGTTCATGTCTGAGAAGTGTAATCTTACTCTGCAGAAGTATCTGCGTTTGGTTTAAGTAGCTTCCCCCCTCACAGGACAACCATGGAATGAATCTGTTTTCCTTTCCACATTCAGTATGACTCTGTAATATGATAACATTGAGGATCCTGAGGCATGTTAAAGGTTTAAGTTACTGTGTGACACTGATGTGTTTCTGAATACACTTCAATGCCTTCATCATCCGTCAACTGTCCCCTTAGGCTGTTATAGATATGCCCCAGTTCTGCAGTACTGAAAACTATCATGTACTTGAGCTCATATGAACTGGGAAACCTAGAAATGTATTGTTTTTCCATATCTGAAATGTTAATATTGTAAAGAAAGAAAAGAAAATCCCTTACTTGCACCTCCGGTGAGGCAGAGGACAGTTCAATAGAACCGTTCTCTCCAAAGGCTGCCATAGAGAGTCGAACAAGGTTTCTTAGGATCTGCCTGTGGTCTGACTCTTCCATCTTTCCTCTTCTTTCTGTGGTCTTTGGTCTCCGTAATGTGGCCTGATTACTGGGAACTGAAGTTAAGGTTTCTGAGGGGTCCATGGTCGTTATCTTGACTTCTTCATTTTTGTTTCGTCTGAGTGTGCTGGTCTGTGAGTTCGCAAAAGATGAGGAGGAATAATTTCTTGTTTTTTGCAGGGTTCGATAAATTGTTCCTGGGTTGTATGGAAGTGTTCCATTCCACTCTATGCTCCCAGGTTTTCTGAGTATCTTGCTTTGAGTGAATGGTGGGTTCCCATCCATTTCTATATGAGCTTGATTTTGAGCCATGCGAGCAAGATTTGGTGTAAGGGCAAACTGACGCTGTGGATGTGTATTTTCCATTAAAGGTGATGCACACGACAATGCCTCATCTCGTGGAGTTTCTTTACGACCCCGAAGCACTGGTACCAACTGGATGTCAGTCTTGTGAATGTGTTTCTGGGGCCGTCGTGGGTGACGGGTGTAGGATGACTCAGCTTGCCTACAATTATAAGCACGGTTGTCCCGTTTGTCAGAATGACAGAATGTTTTGGCCAAAGCGATGGCTACAAATAATACCAGGCAGGTTGATCCAAGGCAGATGGCCAAGAGCAGTGTTAAACTGTACTGGGCTTGGTTATCATGAGACAAGTTCTTTAGGTGGTCACAGACGTTGATGAAAGTCACCTCCAAAGTGGTTCTTGTGGTTAGCATAGGTGTTCCCATATCAGATACTGCAATGCCCAGTTTAAAAGTTCTGTTAATCAGTTCTGTTGCATTGGTTGTGTTCACATAGAGCTGCCCAGTAGTTTCGTCCAGGAAGAATAGGTTAGAAGGGTTGTCATCTGTAATTCTAAAACTGAGTCTTCCATTGAGACCAGAATCTGGATCACTTGCACGAATGGTGGTAGCCAGAAAACCTTCGGGTTTGTTGAGGGAAGAGTAATTGACCTCCAGAGCTTTGACTCCAAGTTCAGTCACTATCTCTCCTTTGTCCACATTCACTGGGATGCTTAGCAATGCAATTCCCTTCTTGGGTAGTGGCTCATGGATTATGGGATAATTGTCATTAACATCTTGTATCTCAACCAGCACTGTTGCACTACTGGTCATTGGTGGGTATCCTTGATCTACAGCCTCCACAATAAATGAGAAGGAGCGTGATTCCTCATAGTCTAATGATTGTTGGACAGTCACAGCCCCACTGCTAGGGTGGACTGAGAAAAATGCTGTTGGTGTCCCAAGTTCATTTGATTCTCTAATAGAAAATGATACCTTTCCACCAAGGTCCAGGTCAACATCATGTGCCTCCACAGTCAAGAAACTGAGCTCAGGTGTGTTGTTCTCTTCGAGGACACTCTGGTAGAGACTTTTTGTAAACAGTGGTGCGTTATCATTTTCATCCAAAACATGGACAGTCAGGTGCTTGATACAGGATAGAGAAGGATCACCATTGTCCTGAGCTAGAAGAGCAAGATTGTATTTCATTTGTCTCTCACGATCCAGTGTATCATTGGTTACAACCATGTAATTGTCTCCATGGATCTGTTTGAGTCTGAAGGGGCCAGATCCACTGAGAATGTGCACTTGTACCTGCCCGTTCGCCCCGGAATCGGCATCAGATACCATTACAAGAGCAATGAAAGTTTCATTTGGTGCTCCTTCAGAGACGGTTGCAACAGGGGAATCTTGCGGAGCCCATGTTATATGTATGCGAGGAGCATTATCATTAACATCTCGCAATTTGACTTGCAACTTGTGGTGAGACGGGATTGGATTTGGCCCAAGATCTCGAGCTTGGATGTCTACCTCATACACATTCCTTTCTTCAAAATCTAAAGGGCCTTGCAAAGTCAAAACACCCGTTTTGGGATGGATACTGAATAGTCTTTGCACTTCCAGTGGGACATGTTTACTAAGAGAGTACTCAACTTCCCCATTAGCACCTTGATCAGGGTCTGTAGCTCGGAGATTAACAACAATCGTCCCATGAGTGGTGTCCTCGGCTAGTTCAATGACTCCTGGGGCCTCCTCAAATACAGGGCTATTGTCGTTGGAGTCAAGAATTGTGACTATAACTTTAGTGCTGCCTGATTTTGGCGGGTTCCCTTTGTCCCAGGCTGTTAGAACCAGTTCTAAAGACGGCTGCAACTCCCTGTCCAGTTCTTTGATGACCACTAATTCAGCCTGCTTGGTCCCTCCAGAAGTACGGACATCCAAAGCAAAGTGCTGGTTGGAAGACAGGGAGTAGGTCTGCAGGCCATTCGGTCCCGCATCTGGATCTACAGCCCGTTCCAGAGGGATCCGCATTCTCAGTGAGGCTGTCTCAGAGATCTCCACCTCCTGCACAAGACTGGGAAAGACTGGGCTGTGGTCGTTTTGGTCCATCACCTCCACACGAACCGAGAGGAAATGCATAGCACCACCCTTTCTGTAGAGAACACTGAAGGCCAGCTCACAAAATTCTGCTCCCCAGCAAAGCTCTTCTCGGTCCAGCCTGCGTAGGGTTGACACGGTACCATCCCTTGAGTCAACTGTGACTGGTAGAGCATGTCCATGCTGCACGACCTGGAAGTCTTCCAGTGATCCTGTTTCCCCACGTTCACGTAGATCGTCCAGGAGGCGACCCACCCTCGTCCCTGAGGGCTGTTCTTCCCAGACATGATATTGGATAATGAGGGGAGCAGAGTCCATATTCTGGGCATGACAGGGTGGACACTCAATAAGAGCTGCCAGAATGAGCCAAAACTGGAGCATGACTGTGTGTGAGGTTTCCTATTTCCTTTTACGTATATCTATGTATCTACTAATTATGAGTCAGATGTGCTAAGCACCTAGACAGGCATTCTGATGCATGAAAAGACATCTACAATTCACAAAAGATATTCAAAACCTATACACATTTGCTTACTCTATGTTAAAAAAAAAGTAGAAAATTGACTCTCTTTGAGTCAAAAATGAATGATAGTAGCACCACAACTTGGTGCTCTGTAAATTACCATTTAAAGTAAATATAAGTCACAAAAATGATAAAATGATAACTGTCACAAAGCTTCCAAGTTATATCTTTATAGTTGTGTTACTCTATATTGACAATGAGATTTACTGATAACAACATACACATTATACCACACCACAATAATTAAACAATAGACTACTATGGAAATTAATTGACCACTATTCAGACAAAATCACCTATATAGAATAATATTTCCAGACCCTTCTAATTTCTAAATAAAGTTAACATCTCCCTTAGCCGAATCAGTGTTATTCTACAGCTCTACTCACTCACACACAGCTGCTGCTTCCCGGCCCAGGACTCCAGTCAGCATTAAAGTGAGGTGCGGAGGAACGCAGGAGGCTGGGACGGCTCATTCAGGGGGAATGTCCTGAGAGCCAATAACAGATAGTGAGGGAGGAGAGTACAGTGCTGCTTGACTCCACCCATCTGTAGCGAGGAGTGGATTTAGAAGAAATTTGGCTGGAATCAATGGTGTGCTTTTAACGAAACTTGATCCCACTTCTTTCATTCACTGCCTCCAGCTCTTCACACATCTGAGTAAGAGTCGTGGTCTGGGGCATCTGTCATCGACGTCGAAGCAAACCTAAGGTGGGGCCCTTAGGGGCCCAGAAAACAAAAACAGGGCCTGGAGCTGAACTCTGAGAGTGCTGATGTAAAAATACTTCAATCTGAAGCGTCTAATGTTTTTCTGAAATGGTGGGGGGGTAGTCAAAGAGCATTTATAACAAAACAAGGACATACCAAATGCTGAAATGTATGTTTATTTATTAGTACATATTTTACTCAAATTGTTATGCTTCATATAATTTGTATTGAAAAGGAAAACTTTTTTTAATTAATGTTAATTGACTAATATAATGTTAAAGTATTAAGAATGAACACAAATTAACAAATGAACATTCATCTAAATAAATGTTAGTAGAAACGTGTTAGCATTTACATAAATGCTTATATATAATTTCAATCTATTCCCAATGGTTTTGGTTGTAAAAGCAGGAGTGTAATACAGTATATGTTATTGAAGGATGGTAGCCAATGAAAAGAGGATGGTGAAAAGGTGAAATGCAGACCCCCACTTCCCCTCAACATGGGGGTCTCCTAACATAAACTATCCCATTACCTGCTGCGAGCCAATAAAAGCTTTTCCCAGAGTGATAACGTGGAGCTGCATGATAACAGAGCGAGGTGTTACCGCACAGACTCTTCTGTCGTGTTCAAAGACAGCAGCTGGGAGATCAGAGGCATTAACTCTTGAGTTCAGATTAATGTGTGATCTTCTGCTCATGATCGGGGACGCATGTGTTTCTCAGGGGTCAGAGGTCACTTCATGTCATCCATGACTATCTCTAAAGTAAACAGGCTTGGTTTTCACACATAATCCTCTCTCTATTTCCTAATTAACTTCATCTGGACCAAACACTGACCAAGAGTTTGACTATTCACATTCTCTTATTTCTTTTCTTTCCATTTGCTTTCTCCCCTTCACTCTCAGTCACTTCCTGCAGGTCACGAAGGATATAGACTGAGAGTTTTGTGTAATTTGTTTAGACTGGGTAGAAACAGACGCCTCAATCAAATTCCTTTAAATAAAGAGAGGAAAAAAAAAGATGAAAGAAAGAAACTTTTTAATGAAAAAAAAAATCAAAATATATATTCTTTTTTACTTTTTTTTTTGGGGGGGGGGTGAAATATGACCTGGGAAATATGAGATTCACATATAAGGATCTATTTTTCAATAATAATAATCATGTGAATGGTGAGAAGCATCAAAGCTAAAGACTGAAAAGAATAGATAGTGAAGTGTATCTGTCTCACTCACTGTCTCACTGTGTTTCGAAATATCACACATGCATGTGTGAAAGAAAATATAATGCAATTACTTGTGATGTTTTCCAAATGAAAAGCAGAAAAAGAAAGGTCCCAGAATATCCGGTCTCTGGCTGCCACATTGCTACACTGAGGTTTTCTTCAAAATGTCATATGTGAATTTAATTAGACCGCAGTCCCGACACACTCTCCGTGTGTGTGTTTCATAGGCCTCGCACCGCTGACCTGGGTTTTCCCCCTCCTCCACGTTAGGATGAGGGATCTAAACATCATTGTACAGCTCAAACAATAGTAAAGCACCGGCAGAGACGAACTGCTGCGTGTTGTTGATGTTTTCAGCAGACGGAGAGGAAACGGTGAAAGAAAGTTTCACTAGCTTGAGG
This sequence comes from Carassius auratus, assembly GCF_003368295.1. Taxonomy (NCBI): domain Eukaryota; kingdom Metazoa; phylum Chordata; class Actinopteri; order Cypriniformes; family Cyprinidae; genus Carassius; species Carassius auratus. The sequence goes on along the minus strand of NC_039256.1, from coordinate 527,007 downwards.
TCAGTTTGTCTCATCTGAGGCCTGGAAGGAATGCTGAACAATCTCTCAACACATTCCTGACAGACCACTCCTAACTCCAGATGGATTTGTGAACAAACAGTGTCCATCTGACAAACAAGCTCTCCTGTCAAGCACTTAAACAAAAGACATATAGCAACAATCCCAAAACCTGATTTCAGCAGGACTGAACTGGAGATGAAGAAAAGTCAGGAGCAAGTGCTTTTGTGTGTTGAGTGTTGAGGGCAAAAGAAAAGAGGAATATCAGAATATCAGTACTAAAATGTACATATTAGTACCTTAGTACATCAATTATCTCTCTCTCTCTCTCTCTCTCTCTCTCTATATATATATGTGTGTGTGTGTGTGTGTGTGTGTGTGTGTGTGTGTGTGTGTGTGTGTGTGTGTGTGTGTGTGTGTGTGTGAGTGTGGTACCACCCCAGTGACATCTTTTTTACCCTTTTTCTGAGTGTGCACTTGTTCCAGACCTGTTTTAGCATCTATTGAACACAAAAGAAGATATTCTGAAGAATGTCGGTAAGTGGTTGACTTCCATACTATGGAAAAGTCCATGTCTACCATTTGTGATAAAAGAATGAATGTAAAAAAAAAAATGCTTGCTTTGCCATTCAGTTTTATAGCACAGTTCACCTGTGAGCACTCATGTGCCCAATGCAACCAACCCCTTGAATAAAAGGAAGAGTTTATTTGTCTAATAGGCCTACTGTCGAATTCTGCGCTCAGATCGTCTGCCACAAGCCAAACCTGCTTTACCTTCATTGAAAGAAGCAGATGAACTCTTGAAATAATAAAGGTAAGTGTATTGTCAAGACTGCTCTAAGGGGTTTGTTGCAACCTGCTGCTGACCTTCAGGTCCTCTCTGAGGGTGAAGAGAGACTGACACGTTGTGTGTTCAGGATCCTGTCGAAACAAGAGCACAGCCTCTTAAACACTCCACCGCTGACATGACTCAAACACGATAAAACCATCCTGAGGACAGAGCCCTGAGACAAATCTGTCAGCCGATCCATAAACAGAGATATGCTGGCACGGGGAGTGTGATTCAGGGCGGGATGCAGCTGAACTACTGACCTGGATCTTCATTTTAAGAGACACGTGATCACCAAAGAGAGCATTAACAGATTGAGCAAATGAGTCTATGCTGGTTTAAAGAGAAGAGAAACTCTTGGAAAGTCATTTTCATTTCCTGCGGAGGTGCTTTAATTGTTTCTAATAAAAATGTATCATCGTGCACAATCGCAAATGTGCAAGTGGTGAAGAGCTAAATCAATAAATATATAAAATAATTAAATTAATAAAAGACAACATGAAAACGAAACACAGTATTGTGTTGGAGAGATATTTTGACCTGATTTAACCCATGAAATAGTGTTCTTGGTATGAAAGTATTTAGTTTGGTTCAGGGATGTTCATTAATTTTCTGACTTAAAATAAATAAATAAAGCTATCAGAAGTGATTTAAAAACACTGTTTTAGGCCAATGGCCCAGAGCCCTGCTGCATTCATCACGTTCACAAATACATGCACATTTCACATATTGTTGTGGCAAAAGCAAATGCAGAGAACATAAATATGGATGTAATGTTCCATAACATCGCTGATTAGTTGCTGAAAAAGTAAACAGACTATGATGATGTATTATTGGAGTTTCAGTAATTGTCATTTCCCTGATTTCAATGATCACACACTGACACAACGGTGCACAATAAGTCAGTCTTACAGACAGTTTCAAGCTCGGATGAGAGATAAAGCTGCACACGCTGTCAGGCTGGACAGAAGAGAGAAATCTTCATCAGACATCATCAACAAACAGCTGGAAATGCTGCAGTGCTGAGTGTTATGAGAGCTGTCTGGCGACCCAAAGCCAGTTATTATAAACAGCACCTTCAGAAACCCAGAAGCAGACAAGATCATGTTCGGTTGAGAGCCCTCGCTCGCAGCTGCTGGATATCAAAGAGAAACGCGGCTCGCCGGGGAAGAACTCTGGAAGATTAAATACAGTAGAAAATACAGAAGTGAATGGAATATGTTTTTTGTTTGAATATATTTTAAAATGTAATTTATTCCTGTGACGCAAAGCTGAATTTTCAGCATTATCACTCCATTAATCAATGATGAAAACCTTTTTAACCAAAAAAAATAAAAATAATAATGCATCATTTTTAAAGTGTTTTCTGTGGATGATTAGGATGAATCTGGACAGTGTCAGAGTGAAGTGTGACCCAGCAGTCAAAGATTCAACTGCAAACTGATGTGGACCGTCTGTTGGAGGTACTGAACTATATATTGCATTGAGAAGATTCACAACATGAATATGCATATGCAGAAGTACGGTACGCTATATAACTTTGAGTGCTGTTTATCTGAGAGGAGTTTGAGTCCGGCGAGTGTTTAACACTGCTCAAGCAGCATTGGCCATGTGCAATCCTCAACGTGTAAGTCACGCATGGTCAGTATCTGTCTGTGTTTTTGGTCTAAACAAATCATAATATTACGAAGGTTATCAGACTGATATGAGTGTGTTTTGCAGTATTGCATTGGTGGAGGAGGATTTTTTTCCTGGACCGTCAAGCATCGATCAGCTGTGCTGCTCTTCTGTCGTTAAGAGTCTCTTTAAGAGATGTGAAGCGTCCCACATCAGCACGAGCCTCGCTCGGTGTGCTTTAAATCAGACGCTGAGCTGGACTCTATGTACAGAGTATGAAGAATGATTGTTGTTATCAATAAAGTTACGTTTTAGTACAATAATTTCAGCCCAGATCAGTTTAACTCACTTGCCAAAATTTTGAGATTCAAATCCATCATTTCCTCTTTTTAATGAGCTGTAATTTCCCGTGGGATCCTCCAGGGTTTGGCTGACAACCTGCTCGTAGATGCTCTAACTATTAGCAAGGAAATTATTTTGTGAAAGCACTGTTCTTCATTGCCAGAATTTAAAAAGTAGCTAGCTGTGTACATTTTTGCAAGCCAAATCTGTCTCAAATCTGGAACTGCATATATATATATATACACAAACCAAATTAACATCTATATAACAGCTTGAGATATGCTCTGGGTGTTTTGTAAAGCATCTTCACTCATACATGGGCAATACTTTACTAAGCTGTTCAGAAGAGCCTGCAAACACACTCAACAACACTTCTGTTTTATTATGTGTGTTATCACTTTCCCTTTTACTAACATACTGTAAACACACACTGACCAATGATGCAGATCTAATTATGAATTATGCAGCTCTTCATATTTACTGTTTAATTTTTGTGTGTGTGTATATATATATATATATATATATATATTTTTTTTTTTTTTTCAGTATATTGTATTAAAACCAATTAGGGTCGGTTTGACCCCCAAACATCACAATAATTATTAATTATAATATAAAGCATATAGAAACCACATTAACAGAAATAAAAACAAACAAAATGTATTTTCCCCATTTTTAAGTGAAATTTCAATGTTTTGACCACCAAACTATAAATGTCCCTAGTTTTCATTTCAGAAATCTAATTGTGAGTATTGAAAAATTCCCATCTTATAAATACTTATATTCATACTCATGTTTATTAAAATCAAAACCATTTTATTATTGATGTCATGATGCAGAAAGATTGATTAATATAGTGAGAGTTCAAGATGTTTGTGTTAAGGATCATTACTGTTTATTTTATTATACAGGTTATTAATATTTCTAAAACACAAATAAATGGTTCACAAGTGTCTATCTTTCATTAAACCGGGGAAGTTGTGGCCTAATGGTTAGAGGGTAGGACTCCCAATCGAAGGGTTGTGAGTTCTAGTCCTGGGCCAGATGGAATTGTGGGTGGGGGGGGTGCATGTACAGCTCTCTCTCCACCTTCAATACCACGACTGAGGTGCCCTTGAGCAAGGCATCGAACCCCCAACTGCTTCCCGGGTGCCGCAGCATAAATGGCTGCCCACTGCTCCGGGTGTGTGCTCACAGTGTGTGTGTGTTCATTTCGGATGGGTTAAATGCAGAGCACAAATTCTGAGTATGGGTCACCATACTTGGCTGAATGTCACTTCACTTTCTAAAGTGCACTTTTACTGGCAAGGTTTAAAACTCATGAATAAGTGATTAGATTCACATGTAACTAATATTGGAATTAAACGACTACTCATTAATATCTCATTAATAAATAAGTTATGGTCACTGTTTTTAAGGAACACAGGTAATACGTGTAAAGAAAAATGATGAGAATCCCATTATAGTTTTTTTTTTTTTTTTTTGCATCAGGATATTAAATTAATTATGGATCAAATAAATTCATTTTCAAATCTAAATTAATCAAATATTTTGATTCCAAGAAAGTATAATTTAGTAAATAAAGCATAAGTAAATAACGCATTTGTAACATCACTATTTGGCAGATATGTAAGTCATCATTAAAAAAAAAAAAGATTACTGCATACAAGGCACTGTTTTAATGCATTTAAGGCAAGTAATTCATTAATTAACTTCATAAACACTTTACAAAGAGAACCTTAATATAAAGTGTAACTGATACATAAATATGCTAATAAATGCATACACATATACTTGAACACTTCTCTAGAGAAACTAATATTTGTGTTCAACTTTTCACTCTGTCTGTGTTTTAATACATATTTCACAGACACACACACACACACATCCCTCTGCATCCTTGAATGTGTTTCCTGCAACAGGAAGCAGCAAAAATCCCATCTGATTTTTTTCCTGTTGGCCAGAGACACAGCTTCCTCTCCGAGCGTCCAGGTCAAGCTGGATCAGTGTGAGGCTGGAGAACCTGCACCTGTGTGTTCAAGTGAGAGAGAGGGCTCCTCTGGGCCCTGCTGCTTCTCACACACTGTACACCACACTGTAAAACATGAGTGTACATACAAGATTATTGGATTAGTTTTTAAATAATAAAGTCATTGTTTACTTGCTAGTTCTTTGCAATTATTTGTGAAATCTACCCATTAAAATGGTTAAGTGTCCAGCACTGCAGTATGTTCAGTGATTTGTTTCAGATGAATTACAGATGACGTAGTTTATTAATATAAGAACATTGGGGTTCATTTCATGTAGGTGTTCGCTCACTTTGGTGACACTGGGCCGGTGAAGCGGTGGATCTTTCAGTGTCACCGAGGTGCAGACATGACACCTTTAGCTGTCTGCATCCTGTCACTGATAAGACCAAGCCCAGAGATAATAATACTGTGATAATAGTGTGATGTATCGAAGATGGAAGAAGGCTGTTCTGGTTACGTGCAAACATGTAACAAACATGTGGTTTTCAAAAGATAAGTAGCTGTCTTAAAAAAAAAAACACACACACCCACAGGAGGAAGTAACACTACTGTCTTGATGCAAATTATATTTTGAGAACTTGTGTTTACAGGTTTTTGTCCAGATAACATTATCTCTGTTTTGTCAGAATGTAACAGATGGAAATGACTGATTATCTGGCCTTTCATATCTTGCATACATTCGGTTAACTTAACCCTTAAAACAATTCTTACTATTACAGCTCTTGGTCAAAATAAATATCCTGGAAAAATAAAAATTTGTTTAATAAAATATGACATATTCGACAGAGAAGAACAACTGGAAATGTAGGAAAAAGATGGAGAGAGAAAGAGAGACTGACACTGACGTACAAAGTCGTAGCGCCTCCTTGTGGCCGAATATACAAAACACTATACACAGATTTAATTCAATCAAACATTTTAGGACGAGACATTTTTTATGGGAAGTCTGTCAAACATCAGTCTAGTCTTTGATTTCCATAAATGTGTATAGATTAGAAATGCATGCATTTACACATTACCAGTTAACAGAAAATATAGGACTATAAAAGAGAAAATAGAAGTGTTGTCATTTCCACAGAAGAAATTTCTAAAGTTAATGTACTGGTTTACCAATGGAGCAACACCGTCAGTGAAAAACATGAGAAGTGATGTATGAAGCAAACATACTCAAAATGAATAAACGCCACAGTAAATATCACTTGGGAGTATATATTTTTTTTATTGTGCATCACTGACAGTCAAGTTGTTATTTTTGTGAAATAATTCAAAAAGGGAAATTTTAATTGTTTCATTGTATTTATGATGCATAAACAAATTCGTTATCAATGCTATCAAAAGCCTCTAATGCATTCTTTGAGGAAAACAATATTGGCAACCAAGACATAATTCTCCTGGGATATGCGTATGTGCAATGCCTTAACTAATACAAAAATCAATTAAAAGCTTCTAATTTAAAAATAAACGCAATAATATTACGTTTTTTTTTTACATTTGGAAAACTAACAGTAATGTTTCTAGAAGCAACCATTTGAATAACTGATTGTTTTGCACGAGTACATTGTAGATGTTTCCATTTGATGGACAAAATGAATACCTTCTTTCTTTAGAGGAGAAAAAAAAACCGTTTTTGTTGTCAAGTGTTTTTAGGTCCTCTGAAGCAGCCTCCTGCAGACCTCCAGCGCTTGAGCTTTCATGAGTGTTCGGTCAGGCCCAGAACATGACTGAAGGAGTGCAGCAGGTCCAGTCCCAGATAGGCCTGTGTGAGGGTGCAGATGACCCCCAGCCCGGCCAGAGCGATCAGCACCCACAGCATCTTTGCACTGAAGTACAGCGGCTCCAGTCTGCCAGCGGACAGGAACAGATGAGGAACACGACTGGACAAACATGAACACAACCGCAGTCTCCGAGCACTCACCTGCCCTGAGCAGACTCTGCATAGCCGTGGAAGTACAGATACCGTCCATAAAGATACAGCAGCCCGAACAACACGGCCAGTGCTGGAGCGAGACATTCATTGTGTCATATTCTGGATGAGTTCAGATCACTAAACCCTATAGTCAAATGATGCTTTACATAAGCTAATATTGATCACCACATCCGTTTAAGCTTACTTTTATTCCTTTAATTCTGAATGGAGGTGTTTGGGAAGAGTACAACTGTGGCAGAACGCCAGTGTTTTACATAAAACATTTTCATGGGATTGTATTTTTTTTTTTTTTTTTGCTTTCATGAAACTCTGAGCTGTGAGATTTTGGTGTAATCCAATGCGAGAGCACTGTTCATCTTATAGGCTTATAGCAAAAAGTCAATCTATGTGTACACTTCTCACAAGGGAAAGTTCCCCTTTGAAGACTTGTCTGGTTTAACCCCTAATAAAACCATCAAGACAGAGCAGCCTGAAGAAACATCTCGGCGTTTTTATTCTTTCAAACAATTTTTTTCTGTAAATAAATCGAGGCATTTTCAGAGTGCAGGTGATATTTGCGAGCACATCAAGCTAGTCTTATTAATACCACAAACTTAAAGTCGGGTTGTCGCATTTTAGCATGATATATTAATATGTTCTGTGAGCACAGATTGGTTTTTCTCAGTTTTTCATTTCAGGGAAACTCACCTTGACTGAAGAAAACTCCAGCCAGCCAAAGCGAGAAGACGAATATGGGGAAATATTCAGAAGAGTTTGCTCTGGGAAAACAAGAATATGACAAATGAGACCAAGCCTGTCGAGATCAACACTCCTCTGAGTGAAGTCATAAGAGTCTTTATTCAGTTGACGGATGATAAATGCCATGCTTTTCTTACTGGGCTCGAAAGATCCTCTCAAACGCCGGAGGTCCGGAGGTGGCAGGCGGGGAGACCGAGTGCTTCCTCCTCGCCTGGATCACCTTCAGACAGAAGTACGCTGACAGGACGGGACACACATTTACCACAGCACAGGAATTGTGAAGTTAAAGAATTTCCCGCATTGCTAAATTTCCTGTTCTTAATCCGAACGTTTGCTTTTGCATTAAAATTTGTATCCATCCTCTTTAACGCGGGATGTGAGGGGAGTAGTCTAAATATGACATAATCTGTATTGTTGGAAAAAAAAAAAAACTATGCTTTTAGTACAGAAAAAGACGCTCTGAAATAAACTTGTCAAATTAATTTCAATGCATATTATTATTTTAAAAAGCGTACATCTGAGTGGTAGACTTTCATAGGGAATCTCACAGAGTGTAGGCTATTTATCCAATTGGAACATTTGTTTCGATCAAGCCTCAAACTCTCTCTGTATAAGGATTAATTATTTTTATCAGCCACTGTTTGCAAGGCTTGCCAACATGACAACTCTAAATCAAGAGAATTATCAGTACAGTAAAGTCCAACTCACTGCTACCAAATACAGTCCGTTCTTGCAGAGAACCGCACGAGCGGCACTCATATGACCGTGAAAACTGACGAATATTGATTTGACTGAGCATCTACAATCATGTGGTACTTACCTTGCTCCAGCAGTCCCAGCACTGTGACGGCTGCTAACAGCACAACCTGCTCCAGCATCATGTCTGTGGACAGTGAGGTCTATCTCTGATCAAACCACACTCACAGGAGGTTTTTTATTCAGTCACTTACATTAGCACGACTAGGGTGGGAGGGACATGAATATAACCCACACCACTACTATTAAGATTTTTCAGGACATAATGCTATGTGAGGCATGCACTTACAAAAGGTAAATGGGAAACACCAACCCAATTAAGCTTTGAAAAAAATTTATGCTCATGGTTTTGTTTTTTTACAATTTCATTAAACATGTGGTGTAAAAGTAACACGTTTTACAATCCCAGAACAAAAATTGCCTTGCCTCCTTAAAGGTACAATTTGTAAGATATTTGCAGTAAAATAGCCAAAAACCACTAGGCTAGTGTTATATATTTTGTCCAGCTGATTACTAACAATATCTCTAATGTTTACAACTATTTGTAAATCATGAGAAAATTCCCATTCTAAACTGTGACACGGGGCAGTGCTGCGCAGTCACCTTTCAATGACGTCAGTGACCCTTTGTTACCGCCTTAACTGACGTAGAAACCACATGATAACAGTTTCGTGGACAAATGCGGAAGTAGCTTCGTGACAAACTTCAACTAGAAAGCGATCTCGCTTGTGTTTTACTCAGCAGGTGAGTTTATTTGCTTCGTAACTTTACAGAAAACGTATTCTATTATAACGATTAACAAGATTAGTATTATGGGGCACACAAGCCAAACGCGGGGCATCGCGTCTCTAGACCCGCGCGAGGACACGTCTGATCCATAGTCTGATCGCGTCTTTGCATTGACTTTGTATGAAAACAAATTCGCGCAAACTGTTGAACTCCCGTAAAATCCATGATTTATCTTTACGTCTGATTGACGACCGTCAGCGGTTGGACTGAAGACAACAAATCCCATCATTCCACACTGCTTAGCGCCAAACCACGAGATTGTTATTGTTTTGATAGTGCGCCCCCTTGTGGCAGGTCCTACAAACCTGCACCTTTAATTTCAAACCAGTCATCTTTGGATTCCATGATCATTTTTCACAGATGGTGTTAAGATACTTTTTAAAGGGGGTTTACATTTATCAGTGTCATGTCCATCTGTGCTGCATTAGAGTATTATCGGACGCTTTCATGAACCTCATTACATCAAAACTATGTTGCTAATGCACAAAACCCCGCAGACATTCATAAAACGCTAAATAAACTTACCAAACAAGACCGTTTCTAGAGAACTATATTTACACAATACTCTTGTTTTACAGAGAACAATAATAAAACGTATAAAATACTTACAAAATTTTGCAACAATGTACATATAAAAATAAGATCTATCTCTCCTGAACAATAGAAACCGCATACATACAGAAAATATATATAAATATACATGAAATCCTGTCACAGAATCTCAGATGGAGAGAGAGTTTGTAACAGGGTTAGGAAGAAAACATACAGGACTATTAACCCTCTCACCAACACAGAAGCTCTGGGCTTCTCAGAAAAAAACAACAACAACAACACGCAACTTAGTGTAGTGTAACATGAAAGTGTATGATGCAATCTACTTTAATAGTGAGGAGGATGAACTCTACAGTGCTCCAGTTAGTCTCAGCTACACTCCTTCAAGTGCTCATGGCCTGATTAAACAAACCACAAAGCATCTACTTCCTAAATGTAGTCAATGAGAAACTAACCAATGAACATACACCATATGGAACTTAACAGTTCAACTGAAGTCGTCATCCTTTATTCCCTCATGTCGTTCCAAACTCATCTGACTTTCTTTAGTGGAACACACAAATGAGATCATCTGAAGAATGATAATACACACAGGGTCAGTTTTCTGATAACGCATCTAAAAGCAGAGGTCTGATCTTGCTCTGGAGGGCCATGGTCCACATTTGATTTTGAATGGATGTCTGTGCAGAAGAGGCTTCAGTACTCTGAATGAACTGCTTTTGTGATGAGCAGCTTATTCCTATTTGAATCAACAAGTCTGCCATCAAACAACCATTTTGGAATTTGTAATAATTTTTGGAATTTACAGTGAAAACGTTTTGCATCTGGTAGGATTCAGTTTATGGCGCTTCACAATCTGTTACTGACCTTCGTTCATCTACGACTGCAATTCCGTGACATCAAGGATATGATGTCAGTGTTTATCAAGGCACACGTGATCCATGTTGACCAACGGTCAATGTCCAACACTGAAGCAAAGTCATATGGGTTTGACCAACATGGTTAGTAAATTATTCAAATACACTCATTTTTGGGTAAACTACCGCTTTACTGTAAACCACATATTGTGCATCTTCAAGAGTGCAAATTTAAGGCCTGTGGAAGCATGTCAAGACACTCCTGACATTGAACAGACCCTCCTCGTGCCTACAGCGAACACATAGGCAACACAACCATGTGAATGGCTCAACTTGTGTTTGAGCGCACACTCATAAGAGAATTCAGTGGTTTTACTGAGCCACAGGTTCAGTAGTAGAGCATTTCCCTCTTTGAAATGTCCAGTCCAGAGAATACTTCAGTGACACAGGCTCTGTGCTCTACTTGACCTCTTTTATATACACCATATATATACACACTCAAAAGAGAACACAGCAGATCTGACCGTGATATGAGAAGTTTCACCACTTCAGAAAACATCCAGAAGTGTACGTTTATGTTTTCTCCTCTACCAAAGGCATCAGCATTGGCTGATATCAGCTCATGGCCATCACTCACTGGTGACTGGCCAACAGCTCGTCTAGATCGTCCATCCACTCTTGTGTCAATGGGTTTTTCAAAAGAGAGTCCACCAGGTCTGTCTCGGCAGGAAACCCGGACAAGCTGCCTCCTGATTGGGTGCTGTAGCTAAACTGGAGCTGCTGATTGGGGGTCCTGTTCAGCTGATAGGCCTGACTGCACTGAAGTCCTGCGGTGCGGTTGGGTCCGGCCTGTGGCTGACTGTAGGACCCCAAGTCAGTTTGAGGCGGCGCTTGCTGCTGCCCCTGCTGGACCGTCTGCTGGCCAGGAGCGGACAGCTGTTGGGACATGCCTGGGTTATTGGTCCGTTGCTGGTTCATGTTAGGCATCATTTGTCCAGGATTCATTCCTGCCAGGGTCCTACCAGCTGCACTGTTTCCCATGCCACCCTGGGGAAACGGGGTGTTGTTGGGAAGTTTGGACAACCTTGGCTGCATGTGGAAGCCAGAGTTGGGGAAACCTGCTTGCATGCCTCCGTTAGCAGAGCCGGGCTGGAGACCTGGATGCTGCTGCTGCTGCTGCCATGACTGGGCCTGCGAGGGCAAGGCACCCTGGATACTGGTTGGCATGGAGGTGGGCATAGCAGAGCCCATGTTATTAGCCAAGGTGTTGGGCATGCTGTTGGGCATACGGGCCAGTTGTTGCTGCTGCTGTTGTTTCAACATAGCAGCATTGGGTTGGTTTTTCAAGTGTGCTTGTTGCTGGGCTGCTAGAACATTCTGGCGGTAAGCGGCAGACATTGAGGACACCGGCGGTCTCTGCTGGTTGGGGTGGGAGGGATGCATGGGCATGTTGCCATAGAGGACTTGTTGCACATCGAGACCGCCTGCACAGGATGAGAGGTTCATGTCTGCTTGACCGGCGGCTGGAGGGGGAGCAGTGGTTGGGCCAGTATTCTGTACCACCCCCATTCCCATCATGCCTTGTGTCTGAGAGAACATCCGTTGTGTTCCAGGGGTGGGGCCACTGAGAGAGTTCACACTCCCTATTGGTTGAGATGCACCTAAAACAGAGTAACCAAACAATCACAATTACAACACGGCCATTTGCCATCTAGCAAGCTTTTTTTAAATTATTTCAATGAAATTAAATTACAAATGGAAGAAGCCACAAATCTTGTCTTCAGTTTTGTAATGTATATAGGACTTTTTTATTTTAAATAACGGTTTAAAATTAAATTAAAAATGGATTTGGAAAATATAAAGGGGACATTTTTATTTAATGCAGACTGTAAGCAATACTCCTCAATTAAACCAGGAACATTCTACACTCAAGCATGTATACAACATTTTTGATGAGTGCAGGATTTTTTTTTAAGACAAGGCTGCTTATTTCTTTTTTAAGATCTGGCAAAACATATAGAACTAACAAATATTGCTACAAGTGTGATTGAATCATATAATAATTGCTGTTAATAAATGTTCATCGTCTGGTTGACTACGTCTTGTATTCATTTTTCAGAAAATTTCTGCCATATGCACATAAACTGACGATCACCGCTGATAAGCTACTGCTAAATATTCTAGAAACTTAACTTTCTGTAAAGCTGCTTTGCAATGATTTATATTGTAAAAAGCGCTATACAAATAAACTTGAATTGAATTAAACCGCTTTCTAAACTCATTTGCCACAACTTTATTTTACCAGCTTCACTTTGCAGGGAAAAAACTGCTCCTGTCATCAGACCCTCAACTTGAGAGGTTACTGCCCCACCACCCAAGCCAAACTTTGATCCAAAAAGGCATCTTGTTTACACCTGTACACATGGCTCTTGCGATCCAATCTCAAGTCCAGACTGGGTACAAACCACTTGATCACTCAAATTATTCTTGGAGGTGGTTAAGTCTAATTTTTAGCATCAGCCCATATGTGTCCACATGTATTCTGAACAACAGAGTTTCTACTGATGCAACATGCAACTGATCGGAGGAGAAAGGTGAATACCGGAGATGTTGTGCTCGCTGAAGCCGGAGGAGTGCTGCTGGGCCAGGCAGGGTGGCACCCCGGTGAACTGAGACACCTGCTGCTGCTGCTGCTGGAATGGGTTCTGCTGGGTCTGCGGGTTCTGCTGGTCCTGGTACTGAGGCGGTGGACGGGTCAGATGTCTCTGCAGCTGCTGTTCCTGCTGCTGCCGCTGCTTCTCCTGCAACAAACACACTTCAGCTATTGCTTCAAATACTGTCATGAAGGGGCACTGTGGCAAATTATTCTTGTGAGGCTGCTGCCCCCTGGAGGTGGGGCTTTAAAACAGGACACCTCCGTGAACTAATGGATGAAACTTTAGCCATGATTTATACACCGTTTAAACTTGGTTAACATTTGGATTAAATTAGCCACTTCTGTTGTAGCTGTAAAATATAAGTCTCCATCATCATTCTATATTTGCAACCACAGTTTAAAAAAAACTTATTTTGGAGAAAGAATAGTAAATTATGTTGATGATGAGGATTAATACATGTATTTATTGATCATCGCTACTATTGCTAGCATTGTATAGAAGCAGAAATAAGAAGAGCGGCACCTGCTCGGCCATCATCTGTCTCTGGAAGTACTGCTTCTGCTGATTCATCAACTGCATCTGCTGCTGCTGCTTCATGTAGGCCGCGCTGCCATGGTTAGCCTGGATGCTGCTGTTGCTCTGCTGAGGTGTCATAGTGTTCCCCGGGCCGGGAACGTGAGCTGCGGAGGGGTAAGACCCTGAATCCTGCACAGAGCGAGTGAGAAACATTATAGTAAAGAAACGCTCCCTGCTGCTAATATCATCTTCAAGCTGAGCAGATGAGGACAGTGGAAGCTATCTGAAGAGCGATGATATAGAAGTTCTAGAACAAGATCAGTTAGCTTATACACAGTACACGTAGCAAGGGCTTTTAAATTATAGAATAAATAAAAAGAAAACCGATAGAATTAAAAAAAAATATTAGAAAGCTATTTTCAAATAAAGTTCAAATAAAGAGGGTCAAATAAATATAAATATAGTTCTTACACATTTATATAAAGAAAATTACCTTGATATAATCTTAAGTAATAGTAAGTCACTTTGGATAAAAGCATCTGCTAAATGACTAAATGTAAATGTAATATGGCACTGAAGGAATCAGAGTTTGGGCAGCAAATATTAAATGGTCCTAAAATGAGGCTTTATTTTCTCCAAATATAATGTATGATTTCTTCTTTCTGATTTTGTGGTGAAGTTGAACTAGGACCGATTCTTGGCCGGTTTTATGTGACTCCCCCTCCTACAGTGTAATTCATGCAATTCACACCCGCCGAATGCTTCAAATCTCACTGCTTCGTAACTCATTTAAATTCAAGCATCAAAGCAGCTGAACAGCACATCTCCTTTCTGATCCGACCTGATCGTGAGGCGAAACGCTTCCTCAGCGCCTCTGGACTACAGACAGTGCTGAAGAAGAATAAGATGGTTTAAAAATACAGCAGAGATGCAAGCGCTGGCAGCCACCCTCTCACAACAAACACCCGGCACACACTTGCATGCTCTCTCTCTCACACACACACACACTCACTGCAGAAGTATTTCGAGGTCAATGACGACACTAAACAGCGTTATCTGAAAAGTGAGATGTGGATAGAGATTCAAACAATAACAATTTGATAAACAGTGCAAAAAAGGTTGATATCTCTCAAGAAAAAAGTAAATGCCAAATGGGTTAAACAGCTATATTTAAACCAAAAGAACGGGGGGTGCAGGACGAAAGCCAGGGGCGGTCGGGTGGGCAGGCAGCACGCATGAAAGACTGCTTTGTTGCACCCCCCCTTTCTGGCTCTGCCTGTCCTTTCCTCTGTTGACCCGTCTCTGGCAGCCCATCCCGGCCCCCACCGCAGTGTGTGTGTGTGTGTGTGTGTGAGAGAGAATGGCTGTCTGCTCTCTGCTCCTTAGCAACCAGCTGCCTGACCCAGACAAACTGTTCAACCCCGGGGCGCATGAGGCCCACTGCCAGACACACACACAGACACTCACACACGCACACACACACACACACACACACACAGGCTGACGGGCTGAATCCCCCTCGAGCTGGATAATATACTCAATGTGTTTTTATATTCATTTTGCTGCCGACTGTGAACATTATAATGATTTAGTCATGACTGTTGGTCAACATTAAAGTCAAAACTGACTATTCTTATTTTATTGCAGTGTTTATTATAAATGACTTATCCATAGAATTTTTATATATTTATAATTTATCAAAATAACAAATATTATTAGAGACCTCCTCCCTGTTGAAGTGTTCACTGGTACAAGGGCTGAACAATAATCCCTCAATTAACAAGATCACAACAATCAGCAATGAGCCAATCAAAGCCTGACGACAAAGTCATGTCCCGCCCACCATGTTATTATTCAAGAAACCATTTCAGTCGGACATGCATCACAATGGCCTACTTTACAAAATGTTTAAATAGCTTTTCTTATACTTCAGTAGCACAAATGGCTATTGTTAACATCCGGTTAACAATTTTATTAAATATCTTCCATGTAAATACAGTATGTGTTTTTCTTGTTATATGGATACCTCTTACCTAATGCCTCAATGCATAATTCTGTGCTGAGGGGAGTAATATAAATTTTCTCAAAACACTCTTGAAGAAAGAAACACTCCCTGCTGCCAATAATATCTTCAAGGTTAGCGGATGAGGTTATCTGGCTCCTAGAAGGGGGTGGGTTTTTTTTTTGGGGGGGGGGGGGGGGGGGGGGGGGGGAGTCTTCATCACTGAACATCATCTTGAGCCTTCTGAGATAAATTAACTCCAGGATCTGAAAATATCATTGATAATCTTTTCCATTTAGTCTAATTTGAGCATCTCATTTCCAATGAAGTGATGCAGAAAGATCTTGTCATCATTGTTTTGATGTTTTGTGTAATGCAATGACATTCAAGACATTTTTGTGTAGGGGTGCTCCGATCACGATCGGCCGATCATTATGCGCATCTCGTCAGTAAAGCCGGTTATTTAATCAGCGGTTAATTCCATCAGATGCGTGATTTCACATAGAGCAGCTGTTACTACACAGAGCCATTGTTAATAGAAAATATGCGCAAATCACGTTAATTTTCAGCATTTTTTGACGCATCTTCTCAGTTAACAACGGCTCTGTGTAGTAACAGCTGCTCTATGTGAAATCACGCACCTGATGGAATTAACTGCTGATTAGAGAACCGGCTTTACTGACGAGATGCGCATTAACGATCGGCCGATCGTGATCGGAGCACCCCTATTTTTGTGTGTCCAAATGGTTTGGAGCCACTGTATTTTGTGTTTAGCAGGAGAAAAAAAATTCATTCAGGTTTGGAACAACTTGAGGACGAGTTAATGTTGACAATTTACATATTTGGGTGAACTATCCCTTTAAGGTTCTCAAGACTGAAGATTCTTCAGCATACATGTAGTCACAACTACAGATTAGTACTTTATGAAAAAAGAATGAATATGATATTTCATTTTATATGATTTGCTATCGAAATACATTGTGAAGTTGTTAAAGTCTGTATAAACTTTTTTCCAAAAAAATAAATTTCGAATATTAACTGCATTCCCCCTCCCTCTCCAAATATTTAATGTAAAAAAAAAAAAGAAAAAAAATTATGTTATTTTCTTACCCTTCTGTTATTCCAAACCTGTAAGTCTTTGGGTAATCTTTGAAACACAAATTAATATATTTTAGTGAAACTAAAAGTTATGTTAAGTGTGGTAATATGGTAGAAATGTTAAATGAAGGTTCAAACATGATGCACGAGAACCCATGCGGTTTGCTGTAGCTTGAAGTGCATGTAAAAGCTTTCATGTTCACCATACGTGATGTGCTGTAATGTGTTTCTAAAATAAGTCTAAATTAATACAGTTCATCATATATGCACATATAAACTCCCATACATAAAATCTGTGTTTGAAGATTAACCAAAGTCTTATGGGTTTGGAAAAACATAAGGGTGAGTACATGACAACTCAAATTTTAGGGTGAACAAAACCCCTTGTTAGCAACAGATGTGATGAATGCAGTGAGAAGGTGGTCTTACCGGAGCATGCTGGTGGTGCGCTGGTCTGAAGTTCATGTTGGCCGGCCTCTGCTTCTGCATCTGTTGTTGTCTCATCATGTTCAGGATGGCCTGGTTCTGTTTGTTCTGGTTCTGTGTGGCCGGAGGGCCCCTGGGTGCACCTAGTGCTCCAGCCTCGTAATGGGACAGGGGTTTAGTGTTACTGTAGTTCAACATGGCTGCCTGGGCTCCTGGGTTGGGTGGGTGGTTGAGGGGCCCTGTGGGTGTGGCTGGGTGACTTAACATGTTGGCGTGCCCACCTGGCTGCATGTACCCGGCTGGAGCGCCTGCTTTGGGAGAACCCTTGTTGGGCATGAGCAGGGTCTTGGGGTTGGGGAAGTCTTGTGGGTACAAAGAAGGGCTGGTGGACTTCTCAAGCCCAAAGGTCCCGCCCATTTGACTTTGGGTGGGAGCATTTTGGGGCCAAGATGTTGAGTGGTTGGGCTGCTGGTGGAATTTAGCGGATTGCTGTTGCTGCTGTTTTTGCTGTGGCGGCTTCTGAACCACGTGCTGCTGCTGCTGCTGGCTTTGTAATATCGCCCTCTGCTGCTCACGTACTGCTAACTGCTGCAGCTGCTGTGCGGGGGACAGGTCTTTGGGTGGGGCGGGCAGCAGGTGATTCGGGAGTGGTCTGGTGGGCTGCTGCTGCACAGGCAGGGCAGGTGATGTGGCTGGAGCCGTTGCGGGGGAGTTGGTGTGAAGCGGAGGCCCAGACGAGGTGGGTCTCACCTGAGGTGAACCGTTGCAAGAGTCCTGATCGAAGGCGGAGGGAGCCGTAGCGGGGGGGAATTCAGTCTTCACGCTGACCAGATCTGGCGGCATCAAGCTCTGAGCTGCACCGGTGGACGGGAGCTCCGGGTCCTTACGATCTCCAAAACTGTCACTGAAGAGCTCCTGGATTTCCTCGTAGGGTACGGAGCGGTTGAACTCCTCCATGATCTCACTCCAGTCCTGATCGTTGAGGTTGAGGTCAGGGAAGAGGTTGTGGTTTCCGTTCCCACCTCCTCCAGGCAGTATGCAGGGCAAGATATCGTCCACCGGCTCCTGCTTCATTTCTTTCAGGAGGAAATCTGACTCTGTGCCATGTGATGCACCGCTATCAGTTAGACTCGTCCCATTGTGCGCTGCACCAACCACTCTGTGGTTCCCATTGGCCATCATGGTATCTGTACACACGTTATGTTTGGAGTCCATAGGTGAGCGAGGAGGCACTATGCCATTTGAGACCCCATTAAGACCCCCCAGTGCATCCTCAACACAGGGTTTTTTATTGGGCGGGTAGCCATCGGTGAAACCGTTGACCTGGTCACGGCCGTGGGGTGAACCAGCATTATCCAACTTCCTCTTGACAGTCTCCTGTAACTGCACAAAGAAAGTTTTTTGTTAAAATCTATATGAATTCATAAATTAGGTGCAGTGACTAATTATAAATCACTTTGTCATTTAAATGGCCCTGCAGTGTAACATGAATTTTTTACAAATATTCACATTTTCAAGTATACACAAGAATTTTATCAGCTAATTCCAAAACAAATTCTTTCCATTTCATTCCCTGTAAAGATGTTGTTCCCATATTATTTTACTCCATGCAAATTACAAATAAACAATCATACACTATTAAATGCAGATCAAATTTGAAATAATCAGCTGAAAACGAGTACCGAATTATGAGAATTAATATGTGTATTTGTACTGGACCGTTTCGGTACAGGGCTTTCGGTACGGAAAACGCGTGCATGCTAGAAATAGAACCGACACCTATTTTTTCACGCGACACGCAAGCATGTTGGAAGCGTTTCCAGGCAAAATATAATAGGAAAATATGTTTATATGTCATTTTGTACAAAAATACATTTTAATTCATGACATTTTGATGTTTGAAAGTCTATAGTTTGACAAATTCAGATATAAATGGAATTTAAAAAATAAATAAATAATTACAGATTTTCAAATATTGCACCAGTCAAACAGAGTCTATTTTGCCGTCAATAGTGTCGACTGTGTCCTTTATCAGTAGACGTAGGTGTGTGTAAAAAAAAAAATTCTTTTTTATATAAATTTTTAAAGTGTAAAGTAATAAACAACCTGCAGTTTAAGGTTTACATTTCTTTCCCTTACTGTACTGAAAATTAACCGAACTGTGACTTTAAAACCGAGGGATACGTACCGAACCGTGATTTTTGCTTACCGTTACACCCCTAGTAAATGGGTCTATTCTTGTGTTGAGTTGTGACTGGCTAAAATGCATCTTCATTGACCAAAATGAACTGTATGACCAAAATTCTGTCTCATGGTGTGACTAATTCTATTACTATGTAACATTATATTTTTATATAGTTATATGTAGTTATTATGAAAATCAACAAAAAGGGCTTTATATAATAAAGGCAACTTGTAGGTGCAATTCAACTTAAAATAAGTGGTTTCTGAATTATTTTTAAATGATCATGTTATTGTCATACGTCAATCTAAATGATTTATATTAAAATAAATTAGTTACTTCCTTTTAGTTTGTTTAGGATAATATTAATACTAGTTATATTGTTTAAATTTGTTCTTTGGTATCCACTTATTATACTGCGTTTTTAAGGGGCTTGTTTTGCTCTATCTTCCTTTGGAGCTTTAATCAAAACAAGGAGGAGTTCAGTAGTTGCAAACTGAACATCAGTTAGTGCTGACTAAGTGGTTTAAATCATACACACCTCATGACCACGTCATTATTTGACACCAGCCCGGGTGAAGACTGACATGCATCAGTAAAATGTGATGCATTAATTTGAGTCGAGTTGAGAGAAGTGTCTAAATCACAGAAGGTTATCATCTTCTATTTCTGATCCGTGTCCGATCATTTGGAGTCAAATAATGTACGTGCTAACTCAAATGTGTTAACCACGCCCACTTATTTACATGTTGCAGTGTACGCAGAATTAAAAAATCTGGTATTTTATAACATGGTAACGATATACACTGTCATACCACCCAGCCCTTGTCTTCGTCATCAGTTTCTAAGCATTTCTCCACATTATTCATGAGAAGGAACTCTTTAGCCAATCAATGCACTGTATTATGCATGAGATAACATTACGGTGCATAATTTAAATGTTTCAACTCGGCCATCTTTTGTTGTTGTTCAGGGACATATTGTTCAAAAGGTTTGCGTTTCCCTGTGAACACGGTCAGCGAGTTTAAATATGTCTGTAAGATGCAATTGACTTTGCTAATGCTACTGTAAGGTTATGGTTCATTAACATCTACACCTACCACAACCCTAAACCTACCCTCACAGTACAGCAAATACATTAATTATAGGTTATATTCACAGTTGTAGGGATACAGCTACAGGAAACCAACAATATCTTTTTTTCTCTCAATTAGATTGTGTTTTTATTCAACTCTACGGTAAGTGTATGTTTAGGGTAGGTGTAGAGTTTAATAACCCCAACCCTAATGTTGTAGTAATGTACTGTAGTGGTCTAAACACGTTTGTGCACATTTCACTCCATTTTTTCAAATGAACTGTAAATAATGAGAACTGAAAATAATAATGAACTGAATGGTAATTATACCTTTTCTTCCTGCTTTAAACTGATTCATGTCATTTCCTCAGAGACTAGTGCTCGTAAATATAACATTTTCTTCCTCATTTTGAAGAAACGTTGAAGAAGTTGTAAAGCTTTGACTCGGATAACTCGTTAAATCCATGAAATGAAAGAGATCGAAAACGAGGAGTTGGTGTCCCACACATTTATTGGCTGCTACACAGCTACGCACTCTTCTCATTCATGAGATATTAACTCTTTCTTGGCTTACAAATAAAGTAAAGACAAAATAATAACAATGCACACCGCACTATGTGATGCAGGGCTCCAAACAAAACAAAAAAAACACGAGTAAGGAGCCATTAGCTCCTATGAGAAAAACAACTTAGGTGCCAAATGATTTTTTTAGGTGCCACAGAATAAACATGTTTTATGTGTTTTATTTAAATTATTTATTTAACATTTTAACTTTTTAATCATACTGACATGTTTGTGTCTCATCTTTTCTTGACTTTATCAGCATTTTAATCCATCTTGTAGATGACCTGGGAATGAAGGTTCACTTAAAGTGAGAGCTAAATGTCTTTTCCAACTTGAAATATACAGTCATGCGTTGTTTATTGCACAAAATCTGTCCCAATATCATGGACCATAAGCATCACTTGGCCCCTGAGTATAGTTTGGGGTCCTCCTCAATGCATCCTGTAAATGTTGTCATACTCTCTTGAAAATAAAGGTGCTTCATGATACCATAGAAGAACCTTTTTTTCCTGTCTAAATGGTTTCATAAAGAACCTTTAACATTTGAAGACAATAACAGATTATGAAAAGGTCAGAAAGAAAGCTCAGCCAAGATGAAGGAACAGCTAGCTGATCATAGCTGTATATGGATAGCCATTTTTAAATAAATTTAGTAAAAGAGCTACTGCAAGCGATTTTTAGTGCTGCAAATCCATTTATCCTTTGCTAAAATTTACGAGTCTTCATGGAGAGAGCAGGTCATGGTTGCTTAGCAACGGCGGACGCCTCAGTAGCGCAAGAGCCCGAAGGCTTTTGGAAAAAAATCTGAAAGCGGCGCGCCTAGCATTTTCCATGCGTTTTTAGACGCGATATGTGAACGGCCCCTTAAAGAGCACCAAAACTGTATTTATGGTTTGAATTTTGTTATGAATTTGGAATAATTTTAAAGCTGATACTTTGTAAATTAAAAAGTAACAAAGCACAAAGCTTTTTGCGATTACTGGACGGCAAGTGCACTTCAAATAATGAAGTTCATGCATTAACAGAACACAGCATGGACTAAGATCGTGTTAAGAAGAAGCCTTATGATTATAAACGAGAACTGTTAACGATATTGCCAATATCCACACAGATGACAGCTTTACCGGTTGTAGTTTGTTCAAGTTATGAATGAAATAGATGCTGTTTTTCTGCACTTTCTCTTCAAGTCTCCATCATTTCTCTCTCTCGTGCATTTATCAGGTGTGTGTCAGCGCTGCTGCGCGGCAGATTAGGACTGTTTAAAACTCTCTTTTCCCACTAAAACTTCAATGCGCATTCTCTCAATGTAACAAAAGATGTGAATGCAAAACAATCAGGAAAAAAGGGATTACATGCAATTTTTTAAGAGATAACATGTAAATACGTATGCCTAGTCGCCAGTGGCGACCTCAGCAAAAACTTCATTCGCATTTTAATATTTATGGTCGCAAATGCGATCGTTTTAGTCGCAGTTTGGAGCCCTGTGATGCAAAACACATAGTTTTGGCCGTTACAAAGTGTCCATCCACACACAAATAAGGCATTTCATTGCACTTTAACAAGTAATATGAATGGCCTGTATATGTACAAAATTTTAAACCAGCCCTCTCTTTAGTTTAATGTCACAGTTATGTCAGAACGCATCTGATTCTGGTTTCTGTGGCGGTGCGTCGGTCTCGTCATTATATTTAAAGTTAGTTTATCAGTGTGTTTGAAAGTATATATTTTTCTATTATTGGTGATCCCATAGGCTCTCTCTCTCGTGCACATGCGCAGTTTAAAACACCAAATAGTTCTGCTATGACAAGAACAAAGAGTCTCTCTCTTGCTCCGCCCATGCACGATAATATTGTGTATCGTCGATCTCACAGGCTGACGATATGAAAAATTACCATAATCGCCCAACACTACACACCACATATTTTGAAACCATAATGTTACCACAACTAATTTATGGCTACAGTGAGCACACAAATGCCATGTCATTGGGTTTTGGGGGCCTGGTGCATGATGGGCTGTTTAATAGGAACAAAGCAAGGGTTAAAAATAGAAAAGAAGAGCGGGTTTCGACCCATTCGAACAGGCATGAGCTGTTGTTGTGTGAAGCTGTAAGTGAAGGCATGCGGCCCGTCTGAAGTGAACTCCCCTCCCAGCTGCAGCTCCAGCACACTGCAGAGTTTCTGAACCTGAAAAACTGGTCTCTGTATCAGCTACAGTCACTTTTCTGAGACGACCTCACTTGGGCGGCACACCCACAAAAATGTCTTTTCTTTCAAACATGCCAAAACTCTTCCCAAAGCTATTTTTTACTGCCATACATCTCTTAATCTCCTGAACTCTTACTTTCCCTCCATCTTGGTGCCTCCCCCGCTCAGAAGCACCTCCACCACATGAGTCTAATTACCATGTGTATGAACGCATATCCCACAACAAAAGAGTCAGCACACAGACCGCGGAGGGGTGCGGGAGTGTGCCAAATTCCTGGCCATGCACAGAGCAAGCTCAGCTCTGCTTTGATGCCCTGCCTTCTACAACGGACCACCCCCGTCCATACGGACGAGGAGCAGTGCTTTTGGCCCGAGGGCAGAGAGCACCGCTTGACTGCAGCGATCAATATTAGTGCAAAGACTTGGGTCACTAACCTCAGTTTTGCGGTTTGCTACTTCACAAATGAGGGGAAAAGTCCAACAAGTGTGTAATTTCCTTTAGTGGAGCTAGTAATTAGTCCTTAAATGGTTTAGGGCAGCCAAAAATCTGTATGTGCAATTCAGACCAGCTGTTCATGTATTAGTGCTCTTTGCCGAGATAAAGCAGCACAAACTCCAAACATTAAACTTGGGTATGTAACTTGTCCTGTGCTACATACATGAATGACCTCAAGTCACACAGATTCTTAGGTGTCCTAATTATGGATTACATTTAATTTACAAATAAATAGCTGGATGATATGCAGGTATTATTTCTAGTGTTTCATTTGGTAGGTTGCAGTATCAGAATTTTTTGGTACCTAATTTAAAGTAGCAGTAAATGATGCACAACAAACCTATAGTTTAAAGGTTTTGGGTCAGTAAAGCTGCGTTCCCCCGCTGGAACTTTACCCAGGAACTAGGGACTTTGGGCTGGTACTAGGTGTGTTTCCACAGCAGGAACCAGGATCTAAAAGTTATGGGTAAAGTATTGCCCCTCAGAAAGTCCCTGCTCGTGAGGTGGTACTTTTTCAAATGTCCGGAACTTTCGGGGGCGGGACTTTTCTTGAGTGTGCGCTTAAACTCACTATAGATCAAACTTAATAATGTGGCTTTCTATATAATTTATTATCCGATTGACTAACCATGGAAAATAAATCGTATATAGCCTAATTATCAATTCCTAATGTTTTTATTAAATCGTTAATCACGTTACATAGAAAATCAGTCCCTTTTAACATTGTATGAGCCTACAGGAGACCCATGTCTGGATGTTGACTAAAAGATGGATTTGTGTTTAATGCATTTGGCTGCTTTTAGCCTTACCCTAAAGTTGGTACACCCTCCGCCTATGAGTGACAGTGTCACAAAATCAACTTTGGCTCCCAAGTAAAGATGTTCTGAACTTGAACATGTTTGTTTGTGTTGAAGTCTGAGCTGATAAATTCTCAGTGGTTTAGTTTCATTTCATTTGCCCTTTGAGGTTTCTCAAATTCAACAAATGGCAGCGCTTATGAGTTGGACAACGCTGTGGTCGCGCCAGTGCACCCCCTTACAAAAATCAGTCGCACCGGCAGAAAAAAAAAAAGAGACTTGGTCGCAGTCTGAAGTCCTGTGTTGCGGACGTGTGTTTCTTTCCTGGCATTTCAGTGATGAATGCTTTATAAACAAGGCCCCAGTTTGATACTGAAAGATGGAGTGGTTCCAGTGATAAAAGATCCCGTCATGAGTCAGAACCACAGGCGGTAGGTAAAACTGCATTAAAATTACCGCAACTGCAATATTACTCAAGACATGGTCGTCACAATGGGGCACTTGTTAAATGGGTTGCAACAGGGCCTTTCACATCACAGAAACCTTTTCATAGTACCAGAACTATTTGTGGAACTACCCACTTTTTAGTGTTTTTGCATTGCAGAAACTGGGTGCGATTTTAGTACCGGACTGCCTTTTTCGAGAACCAAATTAGCAGGGTCTAACCAGCACAACTGGTACTAACCATGACGCAAGTAGACACTGATTTGCCAAATCATTCGAAAATGCCCTGTCCCGCCATGATTAAAAACGATGTGTAACATACTGTAAACATTGTGTCAACCTATTTCGCAAGTGCAGGCACTTGTAGCAAATGTAGCACTGCCAGTTGTCGTTGGAGATCCTAATCCTCCTTTCCGTTCTTTCAATTGCTTTATGTATACGTCGACAATCCATGTACATTATTGTGAAACCCACGAGATGCAACAAACACTGCTCCAATCACAGCATCCTCCAACCTCCTGTTAATAAC
Organism: Carassius auratus; assembly: GCF_003368295.1. NCBI lineage: Eukaryota > Metazoa > Chordata > Actinopteri > Cypriniformes > Cyprinidae > Carassius > Carassius auratus. The sequence goes on along the minus strand of NC_039256.1, from coordinate 501,580 downwards.
TCTGTTGTACGTCGCACACAAATTACGTCGTTGTCAACCGGCTTACGTCATGTCCTAGAACACACGGTCGGTGCGAATGCAACCCTTTAAATGGTACTGGGAAATAGTAAATGCAAAATCATCCCAGTACTTTAGTATTGTACATTTAGTTCTGGAACTAAAGCGGTGCGAAAGGCCCTAATGAATGCAATTTGTCAGTCATGGAATCAGCTGCAATGAGCTTGTGTTTCATTGTAAAGCAGACACAATTATGTATTTCTGGTGGTTGTAATGACATAACTTGTATGTATCTGTGGTAAAACTGCTGCCTAAGACATTACTTCCTGGATGTCAGATTTTCAGTCTTATTCAACAGCTACTCTGCCATCTGTATTTGCCAAGTAACTTTTTAGTAGTTACCCTCTTAGTAACCCAGTATTCTAATAGCTCTAACAGGCTTGTTTACGGTCTGACAAATACATGAATGGGCCACAAAAGTTTTTTTATTTTTTTTATTTTGTTTTTACTGTTTGCTACGTCATTGCCCCCTCTGGTTACCTCATCCGCCCCCTCACCAGTGCTGCGCTGGCGCCGGCTCGGACTCAAGAATAACATGAGACTAGCAGAAACCGTTTATGCCCCCTTTAAGGTTTAAAAAGAAGCCTCTTATGCTCACCAAGACTGCATTTATTCAAAAACTATTTAAAACCCCCCCAAAAAAGGTAGCTTTTCTATTTTGATCCATTTAAAATTTTAATTAAATCTAATAATTTAAATAAAAAATATATTATTTTTCAATTTTTACCTACACCAGGTTTTTTTCTTTTTTGTCAGCGTCTGCATTTCTGCCCTGAGCCCTGGTTATCCCAGGTCAGTAGCTGTGAAAGGCCAGATGGAGGCCAAGTGCTGAACAAGAACAGTGAGTTATGTTGAGTCATACTGCGAGGAAGGGAAAAACAACTAGATGTACTATATTTCGGCACAATGCTCCATGTTCAAGGCACACTCTTACAGCACTAGCTAACTACAATCAACAGCCCATCTATAAGCTACACCAACATCAGGAGATCTGCGTTTAAACCAGCAGTTGACCCAAACATAAACAATTTACCCCTCACACGGTTACAAACCCAGATGATTTTCTTTCAAATGGCAATCCATTCAATTAACACTTTTCTGATTATAATGAATGGGTCTCGTGTTCCACTGAAGGAAAAGTCATGATTAGTCATATGTTTGTGACACATTTTTTTGGGTGGAGTGAACCATTCCTTTAAGACTAAGTGGCCCAAGTACTCTCTGTAAGACCAGGCTATAAGAGTGGCACAGCATATGAACACTTCCTGTCTAAGGGTGAGAGACTGGTGTACTGCAGATGCATTTAAGTGTGAAAGTGCACAGAGACATTCAGCCGTCCAGGGGCCACTGGGAACAATAGTGAGTCACAGCTGTGGGCGAGCGGGGCGAGGGGTGAATGTGAGCAGACCTGAGTCATGCTAAATGCTTTTCATCAAACCAGAATGACCATCCCAAAACTACAGCAACGCTGTCCTACAGCCGAACTCTGACATGCTTTCTTTCAAACTACAGCCTTTGTCAAACAACCTCCAAACTAGTTTGACTGCTCCAAACGCAAAACATAACCTACTTGGCAAGTTACAATAAAACACTGGCACCTATTCTTCAACACCTGAGCTAACGGTCCTGCTAGAGCTTAAAACGTATCCATCCACCAACGCTGACCTTACTGTGGTTGTAGTTAACATGAACAAAGTGTCTTCAACATCAAGATTTTTTCTTTAGTTCACTTAAATAGTCTTGCACTGATACAAGTAGAGGTCGACCGATTAATCGGTTTTGCCGATTAATCTGCACCGATAATCAATTGCTTGAATATATAAGCATGACTGTTTGGATTTATATGAAATGGTAACACTTTATAATTTACAATTATGGGTTAAACATCATAAGTGTTGGAACACCTCCTTGTAAGTAGATGATTATTGGCAAGACAATCGTCATGACTGTATGTTAGAGTGAGCATGAAGAAACTTCCACTCATTTAGCTCTCTTAAACACAGCCCTCTAAACTCATGCTCATTTGCCTCCACCTTTAAACGAACGCCCACTACTCAACATCCAATCAACAACTGATGCATAGAACCAAGTCCCACCCTACGATTTCGTTTAATAATTGGTAACTCAGATATACGGCAATACAGAAAATAAGATGTTACATCCATTTCATCGCTTCACTGTCTGTATGAATAATCGATGTGAGGTGGCACAGGAGAGCACTGTCTCTTTAAAGGGAGATAATCCACCCAAAAATTTTAAATTGATAATGTTCCAAACCAATAAGACTCTCTGTATTCCTCAGAACAAAAATAAAGATTTTTTTAACAGATTTCTGTCCCTCCATTAAAAGTCCATTCATAAAAACACCATCAAAATGTAATCTATTTGAAAGGAGTGGGTTAATTACAATCTCCTAAAGAGAAAGCACACTTTACATGATTTAATTCAGAATTTATTTCAAACACACAGAGCACATCAATATGGTAAAGTGCTCAAGCGTGAGAACAAACCTCAGTGGTTCTAGCATGCGAAACAAGCACATCTGAGCTTCCTTTACCATATTTGTTGAGCTCTATGTAGTTTGAAACAACATGAGAATGAGTGAATGAGATTTAATTTGTGGCCGAACTAGAACACTAACTTTTAAGAGTCATGTGTGTTTTTATTTTCTTGAGGGGAGAAATATGATGTGGGAATAAAACCAGAGAGGAAAACAAGTCTGGTCCATTCTTTAGATCCACATTTACAGAACAGTTGCTACAAACCTACACTCTGCTCATGTGGGCCGCGAACAGTCAGAGATTTAGTGAGCCACAGCCTTGAAGTGACTAAATCTAAGCTAATATGAGCATGTAGCAACATCCCCTCATTACTCAGCATCCCATATAAAGAAAACAACACCGTACCAAAGCTGAATGAGTGAGTGTTGAAGTTTGGGAGGACTGATCGGTTACTGAAGAATTTCTGGCAGTTATTAAATATCTGCTGTTTAGATAAAACAATGTCAGAAACAAGGGTTAGAAAACTACCATTAAGAAAGCATTCATTTGACTTCAGTTCAGTCTTAGCTTATGATTGACCTGAATCGGGTCGGGCTGATAGACATCAAGATGTTGAGCTTATCTTTCTTGTATCCAGATAATGAATACAAAGCTTTCGATTCATGTAAACTCAATTTCAAACTTTGTGTGCAGTAATGCAAGCACACATCACTCAATGCTGCCACAAGGGGTGCCATGACATCAACACCAAAAGTAAAGCACAATTGTCTTTTCTCTCCTACTGTGACTTCACTGTGAACTAGCAACACTGACCAAATGAAGGAATTAATAAAGTAGGATGGCTTTTAATTCAAAGTGTTGTTTTGTGCTAATTGCTGGATTGAAACTCGTCATTTGGCAACATTATCGCCCATCATCAAAGAAGTGGGAGGGTCATAACGAAGATTGAGGGCACACGTAAAAAAATATTTACAATGACGTGCATGGCTAAATAATCTGCAACAAATTATTATTTTTTTTTTATTGACCATTTTACAGTTTAGTTAAATCTTTTACATTTTAATATTTAAAAAATCATGTGCATTTGTAACACTTTATTTTGTATTCTATTGCCTCTTTTAAAACTACAAAAAGGGCAGCATTTTTGATCATTTTCATAAAAGTTTAATGGCACGCAGAATATTTTGTTGTAGGAATATCGCAACATGCAATGTGTCAAAACAAAAAACAGAGTCTCTGCTTTTAAACAAAATACACAAAAAAGGTTTTATTGTTCTTCATGCATTTTTCAGCACAAGCTGAGAAATCAAATATTTGTCAAAGACTTTGTCTGGATCAGAACGATGATTAAAACATTGATTAAATAAATCGCTTCCATAGACATCCAAAGCACGCACTGTCCTCTACCACTTCCTGGATTGTCATTCAGTAACAGTACGCAGTTCTGGTTTATATGCGGTTTAATGCTTGATGATCATGTTTTTACATATGCATCAGCTTACAAACACAATTGCTTGTTCAGTACGCTTTCAGAAGATGCGTAATAGCGATAAATTTACATGGCTTCTCGCTATAACGTTAAGCTAGTTAAATGTGCGCTAGATTAGGCAGATTTCCAAGTGTTTGTGAGCAGCCCTACCATTCACCACTCCAGAAGTTTACCAAACAATCCCGTCAATAGGACGGTCATGATAACAAATTTTACTGGATGATAAATTGTCCAAGAAATCATTGCGATAATATTGTCGTTCGAAGACCAGTTTCAACGAATATAATGATAATGGCATAACGCAGGTACACCTTTTCAAAGATCAATAAACTTACTTTATGGCAGATTCAGAGCAAGAAATACTAACATGTTGACTTTGTGTGGCTTAAAGTTAATTAATTTTGTACATTATGTTTATATGCCAGTTAGGGATGCTCATATTGACCGTTTGACACATGCAACTACACGCATACAGACATATTTAGCTGAGCAAGCCAAATGAAGCGAGCGAAAAGTAGGCCCATTTCGAGAGAAACAGTATATCTCTAGACTAATATTACCCTCAGAAATGTATAAATCAGCTAATGTTAGAAATGCACCAACATGTAACACACGAAGACCCCAAACTGAAGGGTCCTCATGCATGCCCGTTAGATCCGTGTCAGTTCTCAGGAGAATAAACCTGCTGTCAAACGTTATAGACGCTATGGTGATTCATTCATAAAGAAAGCTGTCCTCATCGGTTGAGTTTTCTGGTTCTTAGCAGTACATTGTGAGATGATTCCGCTGAGGTTTATGCAAATCTACACTCATGACTTGTCTTTGCAGTGCTTTTTGTGGCCTAATGCTCACAAACGACATGCTATCAGTTTCAGGGGCCTGACGGTCTCTGTAAAACCACCCATGGTTTCAACACTATACACTACTCTGTGTGTCATCGTTTCAATCAATAGCAATATCTTTACAAGGAAAACACCATGTGAAGGAAGTCCTGTTATTTAAGACCGAAGCATGGCAAAATACTACTCCTGTTTAAAGTGGATCTACAAAGCATTGGACTTTGATGACACTTTATTTCTGAATGTCACTGTATTAGAAAACATCAGAGCAAGTGTCAGGCAGATGCAGCAGGAACATTTCACAATCAGAAGTTGCATTATACATTTTCCAAACCTAAGAAAAGTCATTTTCTTGCTCTGTTTCTTGGTTTACCATTTAGTTTTCCGATGCACGCACACATGACCTTAAGTCTTTCAGGGGTGCTTTCAGAGAAAACTAGAAGCAGGGAGGCTTTGAACGCTTCAATCAGTGTTGCAAATGCAATGCACGCTGCAAAAACAAACACTGGCATGAGTTGATCATTCATTGATCTCGCCTCGGAGCAGCACGGAGCTCGTGTGACATGTGCTGGACGCGTGCTCCTGTCACTTTCAGGAGCTCCGCGCTGTTGATGCTGACGGAGCAGCTGTGAGACTTCAACCAACACACCTGCAGAAGCGCCTCAAACTTCCCGATGCTCCAAGACCAGTGCATTCAAGCACCCAACTGCATTTCTACGTCCCTATCGTCTTTAAGGAGTTTCACAGTAACTTATAACACGCTTCTGCAGTCCTATTGGAGTAAGCTCAATGGTAATAGTTTCTAAATCATAACACGTGAGGTTTAAAGCTACTATCTTTCAGTTATCAGAGCTAGAGAAGCATCGTGACACATAGACTTACCGCGATCAGCGTGCTGTTTCTGCTTTGCTCCGCCGGCGTCCCGCTCCCCCCGTCGGCCAGCTCCGCGCTGGTTCCCCCGCCGCCCGTGCCTCTCTGCCCCGCGGGTTCCGCGCTCGTCGCCGCTGGCTGCCGGTGCTTGTTCGTGCGCTTGGCCTTGGTCTGCATGCAGCGCTGATGCAGCGCAAACGTCTGCTGTCTCTCAATCTCCAGTCGCTCCATGGCCGTTCTGTCATAGCGGTCCTCACAGCCGTTGTGATGCCGCCGGAAGAGCTCGATGCGCCGCCGCAGCCGCTCCATCACCGCGCTGTGCCGCGGCACCACGAAATCCGCCATCATCCAGAAGAACCGCGTTTATAAACTCACTCGAGTCTCCGGAGTCCAGCACAACTCTCAGGACAGATCGTGCTGTTCAGAGCTGTGTGTGTGTGTCTTTACAAAACACACTCAACTGCCTCCATTTTTATTACTATCTACCTCCTTGAACAACAAAACAAATCGCTTATACTTCAGATGTATGCGCTTATATTCAGAAAAAGTCGAAACTCTGATCAGTTTCCTTTTACGCGAACGATCGCTCAAAAATCACGGAACAATGTTTCTTATATAACTGTTATATTCAAGCCGGGAGTCTTGACACAAACTAGAATTAAGCACAAACTATTTTATGAATGAAACCGTTTACTAACACGAACCACTTATTCGTCATATAAGTTAACTTACATTTGTAAATAATTTAGAGAAAAGTTTAAGAGGATTCAAAACTTTTACTTCAGGAATGAATCTCGTTTTGAGAGAACTAAAACCATTTTAAACATTTCACGTTACCTCAGTATTTATATTTGCGCATACAACACGTTAAATCGGGTTTCTCTCTCGTCGCGAAATGTTTAGCAACAAATGAAAAATAAATAAGCAGTTTTTTCTCCTCACAGTTGAAGTTTGACAAAAGACGTACTTGAAGATAAAAACCTATCGACGAAAGGTTAGCAAGTGATGGATTAAAAGCGCTTACATGACACCCATTCAGCCCCAAAACACAAACTTAGAGAGTTACGAGCGAGTTTTACTAGTAAAAGTAACTTTTAAAGTAGCAGTGCGGCTAACAGCTGATCCTCACTGTTACATTACAGCTACGGATGTAGCTTAGCCTGCTTGCTAACTAGCCCTCAGACAAAGCATTATAAACTCACTTTCTTCCGAATTTGCTCCAGAAGTCTTAAGTACACACATCCAGCTACTGTCCCCCGGTCTGACTCGACACGAAAAAGAAAAAGCAAACGTTAAAGAAATAAACTCTGCCCCGCTGCGCTGTCTCTATTGTTTTCCAGTGTTCAGGCAGTTGTTGGTCGCCATCTTGTAACTATTTTTTTTTCCTTTTTTCTTTTTTCCTCCGCTTTATCCACGCGATGTGAGTGACAGATCACTCGGGCAATCACAAACTCTCACTGTTAAACCCTTTCCTCAACTTCACTTTTTTATTATTGAGAAAATAAGAGTGCATTTCTTAAAGCTAGAATATGTTAAAGTGAAAAAACCGGAGACATCTTTTCATGTGATTTTATTACTTTTCGGTTAGATTTGGGTATCCCCCTTTTCATGATACCTCAGTTTACATTTTTTGGTGTAATTAAACAATTATTTAAAGAAAAATGTTAGTAAGCTTTGCAGAACACTGCAGCGGGCTTTCACCACAAATCTTTGGGCTACTCTGATTGTGTAAAACCAAATTATGCAACTCAGCCAGCTATCACAATAATAGCTCTCTCTTACAGTATTATAATGCTGAGCTGAACGTCTGCATCTCTAATAGATATTTCTAAAGAATTCAGTCCATTTCAGGAAATTATTCTCTTGCGTGCAGCAAAGCTCAACCATTGCCCCAGATAACAAACAGAAAGAGTGTGTTGGTCCTGATTCAGGTGGGGGTTTATCACCACATTTGGTTTCAGTTGAGCTTGACTATAACGAAACTGAACACTTACACCACATTAATGCTTTAACTTCATTGTATTAGATTACAAAATCTATGCAAACTAATGTGGTGTAGTTAACCACCCATTGTCTTCATTTTGAAGCATTTATCATCATTTTATTATTTCTTTGTAGTGATTTAAGTGTCCAAAAATGTTTGGAGGCCACTTTCCTTTCTAGGTCCACTTTTGAAGTATGCAAACATTTATACAAGTCTGACATCACATGGGTGTTATTTCCCAACACTTTTGGTCTTAATTCATGCATGTCTGATTGGGGAAGTACATCTGTCAAGACAAAACAATTATGAGCATGTGTAGTTTAACTGAAAAATATTTAATCTCTGGTAATAACAGAACATAAAAAGTCCAGGTAACAGGTCACCTCAGAATCAAAATAAAATAGATTTATAAATATTACATTAGGGATAAAGAGAAATGTATTTTTTAGGACTTTTAATATTATTAGCCTTCACACTTCACGACACTTAAGCAGATTCCATCTCCAAAAATGTGACTTTTCATTGGCAATTCACATTTTTCAGAAGATTAAACTAAATAAATACTATGATAACACAGAAATACTTCACACTTTAATCAATTAGCATTAGTGCAACATAAATTTGGGAGGGAAAAGTACTATAAAAGGTGGTTTCTTTTGAGTGGGGGGGGGGGGGGGTGGAAACCAGGCATTCTTACAATATTTATTCTCTGAATAAAGCAAGCATTCGTAATTCCACATGAAGCCACACTCATGAAACACATGTCGATCGTTCATCAAATCGTTATTTTATTTTAGTTTGTGAGTAACATGATGGACTTTTCCCAAAGCGTCCCAGCAAGACCAGAATCATGATCTCAGTTCCACAACTTCAGTGATGCCAGTGAATCACTCAATCCAACGCTTTTCCATCCTTCTATCCATCCACACTAATCATTACCTACATCTGTGAAATAATGGTAATCCAAAAGACAAAGAAAAGAAAGACGACAAAAAACAGCCCAAAACACAGGTGTGCAGACAGGACATTTACAGTCTGAGATGATGCCCATCAGAGAAAGCAAAATGAGATCTTAGCAGCAGAGCAGCAAATATTGTCCTACATGTGTGATTATTTTCTTCTTCTCAGTTACCTTTGAAAGTGCCAACTCTTCATCAGTCTTGGGGTAGAGCTCATGTTATGGCGTCTCACCAGACTGCTTCGATGGAACAGAAACAGACGAGTCCGGTTTGCCATGTTGAGAGTATAAAGTAACTTCAAGCAACACTACATACACTAGTTCACGTTAGATCAGGGTCAGCCCCTAATAGTGCCTTTATCATGTCTTTGGGGTCAAAGTATTTAGGGGCGGAGTCAATGGGACATGCTTGAGGAAAGGATTTCAACAGCTTGCTTTACACCCAGGACATTGTTTTCTCTTTGAGTGACACTTACTAGAAAACGGTTTTCAAAGGTGACCAGTTCAATTTACTAAAAAAATAAAATAAATTTTTTACAAAAAATGAAGCCTATTTAATCACTTGTTAGTGTAATATGAAAAAGATGTAATTAAATATCTTTAATTAAACTGTCACTTAGTCCTCATTCTAGAACGGTGTGAAAATGATGTGTTCAGTCGATTGGGAAGCTGCTACTGCTGCTAATATTGGCTGGGCAGGATATGACATCACAGTGAGAAACGTTAAAACGGTTCGACAGGTACGATCAGACAAAACGCTTACGAGGGGAAGAAAGTAAAACTTTCCAAGTAAAAACTGTCAATTGTCCTGTTATTGGGCTGAACAGGTTAGGATCTACATCAGTTCAAGACCAGAAAACACATTTATACAGCAATCCAGGATTTAGTAAAATGTCCATTTGAATAGCAAAAACAAATAAAGAAAGAAAAAGAGACAAAACTCACAGTACATTCACAGAAACAAAAAAATATTAGCAAATCTTGTGTCCTTCAGGTAAGGCAGTACACTAGAGCCTACGAATCTACCTGGCGTTCTCCCTGGACACCTTACTGAGCGCCTGCACCACATCTGACTGCATGAAGGACACGTCTGGCCTTTTACTGGACGCTCAGTCTACGCCATCACAAAATGATCAACATCTCATTTATGTGTTAAAACCTAGGTGTGTATCCAAGCAATCAAGAGGCAAATCTTACAGTTTATAATGAATATATCCAATCGATCTCCTACTGCCTATGGCTTCTTGAGTAATTCTAGATCACAGGAATAAAGCTGTTGGCCTGAAAACCTTACAATACCAAGAGTGGGCATGTGTTAGGCTTCAGGAACACTGTCTGGAAGTGTGTGTGTGTGTGTGTGTGTGTGTGAGACAGCAGAGAGCAGGAACAGGATCTTTATGCGATCGTCAGATGCACGCTTCAGGAATGGTAACAAAGATTGTGGTTTCCTTCTTAGTTATGGGGAAAGTTTCTATGCTATTTGAGAGCCCTCATCACGGTGGCGACCATCAACATCCTCAAGGCCACCCGAGGAGACGTTTGTTTGGCTGTCGGTCGAATGGAGGACTGCATGCGTTCGTTCTGACCATCATCACGGAGGCAAGGATGGAGAAGAAGAACGGGGAAGGAGGGAACGTGGGAGTGAGGGGAGGAAAGATGGAGCGGGAGGAGGGGGATGCTGGGAAACGAGGAGAGGAGAGGAACTTTTGCACTTTTCAACAGATTCAGAAAGTCCATTAGTCCTTTCTTGGTTTCCTGTTTCTGGGAGACCTTCTCAGAATGTCGTCCTCTGGTTTCTACACAAGACACAAAATGAGAAAACGACTTCGTCAACAAAAGTAGTGAACAAATGTTTTTCAAATGTTTGGTTGAAACAGTTTCCAATGCATTTCTCAATCAAATCAACTGTTAAGCCCTACTTGGACCAGCATTATTTTCATGGGGTCAATCAGGACCTCAATTTGGGAAAGATTAAAATGCCATTAAACACAACTAAAAATCACATTAACTTACACGAACACACAAAATACAAAATCACTAAAATTAACCATTTATTCCAAATCCACATGAAGGTGCCAATTAAAAGACTTTAACCTTTTTTAACTTCCTGTTGTACAAGAACAATTGCTTAGAGTCTCAAAGTGTAACCTCTCCAATGTTTTACCTCAGATGCATCGCCGCTGTCTTTGCTGTCGCTCCCTGCGGCCTCCTCTGCTTCTCCCGAGGACTCCTCTTCTTCACTCTTCTTTGCTTCTGAGGGAACATCAACACCGAATTCAAGAAAACAACTCAACCTTCACAAGGTTATAAACCAAGAACTAAAGAAGGAAAAAAATAAACAGACTCTATGAAGGGTAATAGATGCGTGACATGTTGATCTATCAGACCTGATTCTTCTTCCTTCGCTTCCTCTTCCTCTTCTTCAGCTTCCTCCTTCACGTCTGGCTGTGGAGCGTCTGTCTTCTTGTACTCGGCAGCAGATGTGGACTCTGAGCTCTTCTGTAAGGCACAGAACAACATTAATCCTACAGATCCATCCGTAGCCATTCATTAAGGTCAGGATAGTTTAGATGACACACACTTACCTTTCCAGTGCAGCAGAAGACAATGATGAGCACCAGAGGCAGAGCCACAGTCAGGACGTACACGACCCAGAGCCACGGTCTCTCTTCAGCAGCGGTTATCATCTGATTCACCAGACCGGGCTGTGAACACAAACACACTTACATTTACTAACATGTCCAAGAGTCTCACACAGCCAATCTAAGCTGCTCAGACAAAAAACCACAGGCTTCTGTGAGGTCCTTTAGCCAGGGACAGAGTTGTCCCTCGAGTTTAACATGCAAGGCATGCTTTTCTGCGATGCTGAGACTACATCTCAAAAGTTCTCTGTTCTGAAACAGAGTTTGCTGTAAGACGAAGCATCCAGCGTTCACACCAAACCCCACCATGTTTGTCACACGGTAGCTTTTTTACTGTGTGTAACAGAGCCCACACAAAAAAAATCTAACCTTTCATTGGAGAACAAGAATTTAAAATGGGGCAAAATCGGTTTATTACGGTCTAGTGTGAGAGAATATTAAAGTGGAAAAAGACTGCAATTGAAATATGAAATCTACATGTCCTGCGTGTCTCTGTGTGAATAAACGACACTGAAGAAATCATGACGAATGTTCTTCTCAAAGTAATAAGAAATAAATATAAAAAGATTAAATTGTTCATGTTTTATGGCTTCAGGCAATTAGTAGTAAAAAAAAAAAAAAAAAAAAAAAAAAAAAAAAAACAAGAAGAATTTCTGAAAAAAAAAAAAAAACAGGGCCCTTTTACTGTAATTTTAACAAAATTTAAAAAAAAAAAAAGTTGAATTCAATTAGACATGCTTCTTGATTAATTCAACCATTAAAACAGAATCGAAGGAAAAGTATAATGCAGAAAGTCATTATTAATAAACTGCTGTTGTGTAAGTTTCATGCTTGAATGAAATGAACCATTAAACAGAATTTACACAGGAGTGTGTGTGTGTGTGTGTTGAGGAGACAGCAGGCCGCTGTGAAAGACCGTGCCAGTGCTGCATCATGTGAGAAAGTCTCAGGAGTGAGTGGAAACAGATTTTCAGTGGATGGCCGTGCTCCACTGACACACACGGCATCATTTACAACACAATGAGTCAGGAGAAAATGAGGAAGAAAAAATTACTCCACAGTAACTATTGACAAAGTCATATAGACGTCAACAACAAATAAAAGTGAAAACAACAAACATGCTGGAAAAACTACATTAAAATTTGTGCACAGTAAAAAAAACAACTAAAAATTAAAAAAACATGTTTCTCATAGAAGAGGTGATTTCCAAGGCAGGGCATGTTGAAAATGCACTTCACTTTTTTAAACGTCATTTAACAATACAAAGTAAAAACCTTGTGCCATAAACCTGGGCAAAAATCACCGTATCTATCAGCCTAGAAACTCTGCTTCCTTGTAAAACTACTACAAAAACCTGTGCACACTGTCAGATAGCAGCTTCTGTTTTTGATGCAGAATGCATTGATGAAGATGTGCCTTTTTAGTTAACTGTACGCGCTCAACTCACTGAAGAGCACTTGAAGAAAAGGAGAGAGAGACTAATGTCGTACCTCCGCGGCTCCCTCAGCTGCTTTCTTCAGCCCCCAGCCATCAGCCGCCCATCGCTCGGCCACAGTACGGTCAGAGGTGACGAAGAAGTTGTCAAAGAAGATATCGGAGGACATGGACCAGAGCTCCAGACCGACGGCGCTGAATGGGGTCATTCGGAACGGGTGCAGGTCCTCAAAGAAGTCTGGGTTCGGGATCTTCCTGGGCTTCCACACTCCCTGACAAACAGACAAACATCAGACCTCACCCCTTTAAATTCAAGCTTTTTAAGCATTTGCAATCTATTGTGATTCTGGTTTTATTAAATCAAACAAAATGCAAAAAAAGAAAGATGAAAACATTAACCAAAAAAGCACCGTTACCTGATAATTTGGGTTGTCAATCATGGGTGGCTTCCACTTCCCCTTGTAGTTGGGGTTGTCTATCATTGGTCTCTCCCATGGGCCGCAGCCGGGGGCCGTTTCACAGACAGGATTGGGGATCTGAGGTGCTTCCCACTCCCCATCCATATCCTCATCCCTAAAGAGACGAGCAGAGATGAAGTAAAGAAAGAACCTCACTCAACGTGCCCCTCATATTTCCATTTCAGCTGCTCTCTTGGTTAAGACTATAATTATAACAATTAAATCAGCTCATCACCCCAGGAGCTTCTAATTTCGTAAATAAAATCAGCACTGTCCAGCTTTCCCATGATTCAGCGTGATATTCATGAGCTGGGAGACATGCAATAGAGTATATACTGATTATAATAGAAAATCATATTTACTTAGAAACAATAACAGACGAGATTTGCTATATGGTATGTGTGACCCTGGAGCACAAAAGCAGTCTTAAGTACCTCGGGTATATTTGTAGCAATAGCCAAAGCACATTGAATGGGTCAAAATGACTGATTTTTTTTGAAGATGAAGATATTTGGTACATTTCCTACTGTAAATGGATCAAAAATGTAAAATGTTTAAGTAAAATGCATTGCTAAGCACTTCATTTGGACAACTTTATAGGCTATTTTCTCAATATTTCGATTTTTTTTGTACCCTCAGATTCCAGATTTTCAAATAGTGGTCTCTCAGCCAAACTTTACATCCATAAAAAGCTTATTCATTCAGCTTTCAGATGATGCATAAATCTAAATATTTTTAATTATTATTACTGGTTTTGTGCTCCAGGTTCATATATAACAGTTGTCTGTATGTGTGCAGGTAAAGTAGGATCTAAAGTGTATATAAAATATATTTTATTATATCCATAACACTTAGTAACTGAAATAATGAAAATTGAGAATTTATAAAATCACAACATGATTGGATTGTGGAAAGTAGACTTTTTTTTATTATTAATAATATTTCCGTTTTATTTTTTATATAATTATACAGGTTTCTCCAGAGGCGGAAATAGTTATATTTTGATAAAAGAAAAAAAAAATGAATAAAAATGTGTTTTTCAGCAATGGTGTGTTTTTCTGCTTTCTTCAGAATTTTCAGTAATCACACAGAGTGAGACCAAAAACCTTTCTGGTAAAACTTTATAATAACTGCACACTATTAATCATTAATTAAGCATTAGTAAACAGATAATTCATAATTTATAAAGCATTAATAGACAGTAATAATCAGTTTATAAATACAGATATAAATGCTTTATTCTTGTCATATCTATAATGTGTAATTTCATACTTTATTCATGATCAATTTATCATCTCAATGAAGTATAGCATTATTTACAAACCAGTTATTTAGGAGTTGCCAGTGATTCATAATATCACAAGAAATGTTGTAAATTCAGGTAGTTATAAAGCATTTAGTAGTGGTCAGTTAACTATTTATGTGAGCTTATCTAAAGTGAATCTAGTTATGCCTTGTAAAGCATTTATAAAGGATATTTAAAGGCTCAGTTATCTTCTAAACAAAAAAACAGAAACAAACAACACCGTGATACAGATCATAGAAATATTAACAACCTTTAAATCTCATTTGTAAAAGCTTTACAAAGCATAAATAGTCCTCACTTTAGATGAGCTCACAAAAATAGTTAACTAACAACTGCATGTTTTATAACTACCTGAATTAACCCTGAATTACAGTAGAAATACATGTTAATAAACCATTTATCAACACTATAAGTAACTATTACTATATGTCTGAATAAAAAGATGTATGAATGGACATTTAAATAGTTTATTAATCATTTACTTACAATTTCTAAGTGATCTTATGAACCACGGACAACTCCTTAATAACTGGTGTGTAAATAATGCTATACTTAATTTAGAAATGATAAATTGATCATTAATAAAGTATGAAAAAACAATTATTAAACACATTATAGATATGCTTTTAAGTCAGGTATAAAGCATTTATATCTGTATTTATAAACTGCTTATAAATGTCTATTAATGATTTATAAATGATGAATTAACTGTTTCCTAATGCTTAACTAATGATTAATAGCATGCAGTTATTATAAAGTGTTACCATATTTTTTTATAAAGTGAACATGATTTTCTTTGAGAAATCCTTACCAGTCTTCTGGCTTGAGGGCATCGGGGTCACTGATGTACTCCGGCTCCTCGTCCAACCAGCCGTCAGGCTTCACAGCATCTTCATCAGCAATCTTAGCAGGAGCGTCTTCATCCCTGAGGTACACACATCATATGATGAGGATATGGATGACTCACACACACACAGAGAGACATAAAGACCCCCGTCTCTCTCACCAGTCCTCGGGTTTGACGGCATCTGGGTCCTGGATCTTGGGTCTCTCATCCCAGTCCTCTGGTTTGTGGTCATCGGGGTCCTCGATCTCGGCCGGGGGGTTGATGGGGGGGGTCATATCACTCAAGAGACTGCCGCTGTTCACCACCGTCTGGTCGATCAGGATCTCAAAACTGTTGTCAGGGTTCAGCACTGCAGGAGGACACATGGACACAGGTTCAGATTAATGTGAATGTCCTCCCTGACAGCAGGGGGCGCTAATGGAAGCAGGATCAGATGTGTGTAGTTACCCAGTGTGTAGAGGTGAGTCTTCTTGTCGGTGTAGTATGTGCGCAGGTCAGTGTCGGGCTTCTTAGCATGCTTCTCCTCAAATTCGCCAGTTTTGGGGTTCTTGTGTCTGAAGATGAAGTGCAGTTTGTAATCCTCACCGCACTTATCCGGCCCGAACATGATGGTGTACGGAGTCTTATCCACGAACTCCTCCTGTGAGGACAGGACACACACAATCACATCTCCGGCTCACATGCCATCATTAAACTATCTATATACAGGTCACCTGATTCTGCATAGAGTCAGCACTAATTAAACAGGTGTAAACGGGTCCAAAACATTTCGTGACCTCTCCACCTTCAATACCATGACTTAGGTGCCCTTGAGCAAGGCATCGAACCCCCAACTGCTCCCCGGACGCCGCAGCATAAATGGCTGCCCACTGCTCCGGGTGTGTGCTCACAGTGTGTGTGTGTGTGTGTTCACTGCTCTGTGTGTGTGCATTTCGGATGGGTTAAATGCAGAGCACAAATTCTGAGTATGGGTCACCATACTTGGCTGAATGTCACTTCACTTTCACTTTCACTTTCACAAAACACATGTCAGAATCTGCCGTGAATGCAGTTTAAGTTTATAACCACATCAACTTCACAAGCCGTTTCATAGCAAAGATTATAGATGACAAAAAGCTATATAGTCGTACACAACACAAAATACAATAAATTAATAAAAACAATTACAAGTACTGCACATAAAATTCTATAAAAGATTTACTTTTGAAAGAAATTAAACATTTTTCTGGGTGCATCTTCTAAAACAAGTACAGTATTGTTCAAAATAATAGCAGTACAATGTGACTAACCAGAATAATCAAGGTTTTTAGTATATTTTTTATTGCTACGTGGCAAACAAGTTACCAGTAGGTTCAGTAGATTCTCAGAAAACAAACAAGACCCAGCATTCATGATATGCACGCTCTTAAGGCTGTGCAATTGGGCAATTAGTTGAAAGGGGTGTGTTCAAAAAAATAGCAGTGTCTACCTTTGACTGTACAAACTCAAAACTATTTTGTACAAACATTTTTTTTTCTGGGATTTAGCAATCCTGTGAATCACTAAACTAATATTTAGTTGTATGACCACAGTTTTTTAAAACTGCTTGACATCTGTGTGGCATGGAGTCAACCAACTTGTGGCACCTCTCAGCTGTTATTCCACTCCATGATTCTTTAACAACATTCCACAATTCATTCACATTTCTTGGTTTTGCTTCAGAAACAGCATTTTTGATATCACCCCACAAGTTCTCAATTGGATTAAGGTCTGGAGATTGGGCTGGCCACTCCATAACATTAATTTTGTTGGTTTGGAACCAAGACTTTGCCCGTTTACTAGTGTGTTTTGGGTCATTGTCTTGTTGAAACAACCATTTCAAGGGCATGTCCTCTTCAGCATAGGGCAACATGACCTCTTCAAGCATTTTAACATATGCAAACTGATCCATGATCCCTGGTATGCGATAAATAGGCCCAACACCATAGTAGGAGAAACATGCCCATATCATGATGCTTGCACCTCCATGCTTCACTGTCTTCACTGTGTACTGTGGCTTGAATTCAGAGTTTGGGGGTCGTCTCACAAACTGCCTGTGGCCCTTGGACCCAAAAAGAACAATTTTACTCTCATCAGTCCACAAAATGTTCCTCCATTTCTCTTTAGGCCAGTTGATGTGTTCTTTGGCAAATTGTAACCTCTTCTGCACATGCCTTTTTTTTAACAGAGGGACTTTGCGGGGGATTCTTGAAAATAGATTAGCTTCACACAGACGTCTTCTAACTGTCACAGTACTTACAGGTAACTCCAGACTGTCTTTGATCATCCTGGAGGTGATCATTGGCTGAGCCTTTGCCATTCTGGTTATTCTTCTATCCATTTTGATGGTTGTCTTCCGTTTTCTTCCACGTCTCTCTGGTTTTGCTCTCCATTTTAAGGCATTGGAGATCATTTTAGCTGAACAGCCTATCATTTTTTGCACCTCTTTATAGGTTTTCCCCTCTCTAATCAACTTTTTAATCAAAGTACGCTGTTCTTCTGAACAATGTCTTGAACGACCCATTTTCCTCAGCTTTCAAATGCATGTTCAACAAGTGTTGGCTTCATCCTTAAATAGGGGCCACCTGATTCACACCTGTTTCTTCACAAAATTGATGACCTCAGTGATTGAATGCCACACTGCTATTTTTTTGAACACACCCCTTTCAACTAATTCAACTAATTGCCCAATTGCACAGCCTTAAGAGCGTGCATATCATGAATGCTGGGTCTCATTTGTTTTCTGAGAATCTACTGAACCTACTGGTAACTTGTTTGCCACGTAGCAATAAAAAAATATACGAAAAACCTTGATTATTCTGGTTAGTCACATTGTACTGCTATTATTTTGAACAATACTGTATTTGAGAGTTTGTCTTGATGACTTTAAACCGTTTCACTGTCAACAGAGTCCTGCAAGATCCACATTTGGCATTTCTTTACCAATCGATAAATATCCAATATGACACCTTGTATATTTACATGTTGGACTTAAAAGAATAAATATTTTAATCTTACAACAGAGTTAGTTTAAAAAAGACATAAGTCTTACCAAATAGTTTTATATTGTTAGCAGTATTTCAAGATGAAGACTTACTGAAGCACCTTACAACATGTTCAGAAAAATGTTCAAATGCGATAATCAAATACTGTATGATGCAAGAGCTTTTGAGAAATATTTGTGGATCTCTAAATCTCTTTTTTTGCTACATTTAGTATCAGCATTTGCGCCAAATTGCATTTTTTTGCTCTGTCTGGTCTTCTGAATAAAACACAGGCGTTTCCTGGGTGTAAGCTTCACATTCTCACTATAAGAGCCATAAAAGCCTGATATATCATTGATACTCAAATAAAACACATATTCAAACCTTTTTTTTTTTATTAAAAATCTAAAGGCTTAAAATAAAAATTATTTTCTTCTGACTGTGACTTGATGTTAACACAACGTGCAAACAGAAATGCATCTCAGCAGAAAAGCATCTAATAGCAGATCTTCACATTTCAGTAAGCGGAGTCTAGGATAGTTTTCTATAACGTGTAAGCATTTTCAGGAACTCTTGAGATGCATCATACAGTGATTTGTGTAATATCACAGAGCAATGATCATATAGAGCATCTTACCAAGTCAAGATCAGGGCTTTGAGACAGCAGTTTAATATACGCGCCGCCACAGTCAATGCCGGTCTGAAAGTTCACCTCATACCTGACGAAACATGGCACACAATTACTATTAGTTTACTTTAAGGCTTTGACATTGAGTATATTGTTTCATGTAGGTCTTGAGCTGAGCTTTATACGAAACGTGAGATTTTCAGGCAATGCCATTGTACTGTAACACTGACCACATCAAAACACAAAGCAAATGTGTCAAAATAAGAACTTTTCCATGAGATCGCCGACAATTTCCAACTCACAACACTTCATAAAAGTTTAACTACATTAGTCTCTTCATACTCATTTCATATGGACAGGCCGAGAGCGGACACGAATACTCACTGGACGATGAGTGGCTTGGTGTCAAAGGTGAAAGGTCGCAGTAGGAGAGCAGAGATGGCATGATGCTTGGCTCTAGATTTCAACACCAGGCCTTTATCACCCGGGAGTTTAGTGTCCTTCATCTCCTCCACCTCCCACTGACCTACACACAGAATACACCACCGCCTCATGATCATCTCACATCTACAGTTCTTGTGTCGCCTGCAAACCTCCTCATATTAAATCAAACTTGGCCACCAAACAGTTTTTTCATGAGAATGATTGAGGTTTTATTGTAAACGGAGGATTGTCTTGAGGTGGTGTGAGTGTGAGAGAGACTTGAAGAAATCAAGACAAACACACGGAGTAACTCTCACACAGTTATATATACACACATTTATAACATGTGTGACCTAGACCACAAAACCAGTCATAAGGGTCCATTTTTTTTCGAAATTGAGATTTATACATCTTCTGAAAGCTGAATAAATAATCTTGCATTGATGTTGAAAATCAGGAATCTGAGGATGCAAAAAAATCTAAATATCGAGAAAATCACCTTAAAAGTAGTCCAAATGAAGTTCTTAGCAATGCATATTACTAATCAAAAATAAAGTTTTAATAAATTAACAGTAGGATATTTACTAAATATCTTCATAGAACATGATCTTTACTTAATGTCCTAATGAATTTTGGCATAAAAGACTAATTCTGACTCATACAATGTAGTTTTGGCTATTGCTAAAAATAAACAGCGATTTAAGACTGGTTTTGTGCTCCAGGGTCACAGATAAGCAACATTACACGACCAAGATACTTCCCCGAATAACACGATTTCAATGTGACACTGATTTTATACAATAATAGTTCAATAAACAAGAAGTTAAAATTAACTTAAGTGACATTTTAAAAACAATATTGACTGTTTCTGCTCAATTTCGCAAAGGAAAATAATTCCAATCAAAGCCAGAGCAGAAATGTTGTGTCCCTTAGTAACACATAGCAGCTTTTTGTTACTGAATAAATCCATGTTTTTGAACAAATTGAGTGAGTCAATGATTCACAAACCCATTCATAAAGACTGGTTGAAGGAATGATTCAATGACTCGCTCATTAAAACAGTCATTTGCCGCCACCTACAGGTGGTTTTGTTTCAGATTCAAAAGTATCATAGCATTTTTTGCTTCGTCGTAAATTACATTATCTTATAAAATGATTTATGCATTAGAAATATTGAGTGTAAATGCATCTATGGCACCCCTTGATTTCATTAAACGGTCTGTGAAAATACATCTAATGCCACTTTAGATGCAGCTTGTGTTTCCTCTGCAGTGGACAGATGGAGTTTGTTCAGACTGGTTTCATTTGAATGCTCAACTCTACAGTTTCTTATTATTCTAACTGATGTACTTAAAACAATGTAAGAATTTGATGTGAAAGATGACATTTAATAAGGTTGGTGTGTAGGGGGTTACCATTTTAGAAATTTCATCAGTTTTGTTACATACAGCTTATTGTTATTTCTACCTCTTTCCAATCACAGAGCATGTTACAATTTCATGCAATTTTCCTATTTGCTTTGGGGAAAAAAAGTAGATTTTTGTTTCTTTATGCTGTTATAGTTCTTAGGAAGAAAATCAGTATCGGCAAAAACTGGTATTGATAGATCACACTTACAAAACATTAGAACCGGCCAAATTAAATTGCAAGCGGTGCACCTCTAAAATGAAACAAAATAATATATCTTTTCTTATTATTACTAATTAGTGATCAGACGAGTAATTAGACTTTAGATGGACAGGAAATTAAATAGGGTATGAAACTTACCATCATACTTTGCAATTTCCTCATCAATGCCATCTTTCTTGGCCTGGGATAAAACCCATCTAGATGAGGGAAAAATATGTTTATATGTATATCTAGAAAAATTGAAGTTGTAATATTCCACAATGTTACTTTTTTAAGATTATAAGAGACTTCTTTTTATAAATATTTTTTAAAGTCTAATTGACCCCAAACTACTGAACATCAGTGTATTTATTTCACTAGATGATCTCTCTGTTGTGAGGATAACAGACATCTTACCCCTGAAGTGTTCCTTTATCAAATGACTCGGCAAAGAAGTGCTCTCCCATCGGCTCTGGAGCTCTGTACGTTACCTTTAATAAAGACGTTTGGAGAAGACGTTAACCTAGTTACACCGGCATAACACTATTTTATATTGAACAACATTCAAGCTTACACAGAGACATGTGTTACAGGGAAGAAAAAAAGTCGTGCAGGTTTTGAACTGACATGAGGGACAGTAAAACTGGACAGAATTAAGTTTTTATGTGCACTAGCCCTTTAAGTGACATGATTAATTATTGGCAAATACTTCCTCAATCAAACACAGACAACTGCTGCTCTGGCTAAATCTCAATTATGACTTGAGGCTGTTCTCAAGAAGTGGATGCACATTTCACAATCGGCCGCAGTCTTAGCAGGTAAGGCTCTAACCGTGGGCACCGGCGGGGGACCGGGGGCTTTTTCTTCCTCTTCCTCAACATCTTCCTCTTGCATGTCATCGATAGCATCTTCCACGTCCATCTCCACGTCTTCGGCCTCCTCCTGCGCCCTCACATGACCCATGAGACCCAGACAGAGACTCAGAGAGAGCAGAGCCACACACAACCGCATCTTCAGCTCCATAGTCTACACACACAAGAGAGAATGAATCAGACATGGCTCAGGAAGTCAGCTGGTTGTTTTTGGTTTATCATGTTGTTTTAAAGGATAGTTCACTCAGTTCAGATCCTGTGATGCTTTAACTTTACTGACCCTCGTGGAAATCAATGGGGACCATCAACTGTTTGCTTATCCACATTTAATTAAAAAATAAATTTAAATCTTCTATGTTCAGCAGAAGAAACAATTGCATACAGATTTGGAACAACTTGAGGATGAGTAAATGTTGACAGTTTAAATTTTTGGGTGAACTGTCCCTTTAAATCATACAGGGCTTCTTTTTAAGACTGGCAGTCTTTCAATCAATACATTTTCTGGAAAACTACCCAACGTTTTCCTGAAGACCTGTTAAACTGAAGATGTTCTCTCGGCTCTTGCAGTGTAAAATATGATTATGCCAGTGTGACATCTGCACTAGACACTGAACAAAATAAACCTTTACCGGTGTGTGTTAAGGGTCAAAGCCTGGAGGTTTGTCATTAAAGCTCAGGTATACCAAACAGACATCAAAGAACTAGCGACCATGAAAGGAAATGTACTGCTGTCTCACAGGGTCTGTAAAGACCCACTGTGTCTGTATGTGTATTTGCTAAGCCAAACAGCCAATCAGAGCTCTCGGTCTCACCGACGGGCTTCGCCAATGATTCAACACGCTTAAATCGCTGGAGTACAAACAACTAGTTAAAGTCTATAAAAAACTGCCTTATGCGCAACTTAAATGTTTGTAAACAACTATTTTAAATTTTAAAACAAAATAAAGCAAAATAACAGTTCGAACCTTTATTATTAGAGTAATGTACCTAATGACAGGGTTCCTGTATAGTTTACAGCATTAGCTGTACCTGATATCTTCAAATATATTGAGTCAAATCATATTCAAATTGAAACCGAATCGAATCATGAAATGTGTTACTATACCCAGACCTATAAGTCCCACAATGCACCAGGACTTCATGACCAGCACATACGAAGAGAAACACTGTTTTCCATGATCACATGGTACACAACAGTGCCCAGCCCTCAGAGACAGGTGCACACAGTGGACATGTTCCCATCTCAGGGTCTCCATGACTTCAGGGAGGCGGAGTTCTGCCGCATCAGCCCCTTTTCTTTAAGAAGATTTACCCCAAAGAGATTACACACACACCAACATGTGCAAACACAGACTAAATAATAAGAAAATAACCAGCATTTTACCACGATACGTGTGTTTGGAGTGAATAAATCCAAGTGTTTGTCCTCTAGAAGCATCACTTCAACTGAAGCATCATTTGGAGCGAGCCAGCAGAAGCATATAAAAATACTCTAATGACCACCTTAATTACATCTCATTACAAGACCCACAAACCCTTGCTTTCTCTCTTTAGTGTGAGCGTGTGATTACTGTCATTAGCTTCGAGAGCGGAGCTTTACAGCACTGTCAGATCATTCCTCAGTGGGATCAATAAACACAGCAGAAAACCTTAAATGTGCAGCTCGGTCGTGTTTAAACACACTCAGACTGTTGTGTTAATGAGCTCAACACACTCAGGATTACTGCGACGGATGCAGCGGTGCCAACAGTGTCTGGGAACAACACGTCACCATGCCAGCCACCACAAAACAAGACCCACGTCCACTGGAGTACACACTAACCACTGGACCAACCTTACAAACAAGCCTCACTAGGATTACAATTACACTGCTTTTCTGATTTAAAAACTTAAACTGCTGTTTCACAATTAGTCAGACAACCACGGGATGCCACTGAAGCTTCAGTTTTGTTGAAAACAGAAATGTTTAAGCATCTCATTCCGAGTCTGGGAAGATGGTTACATCTTTTGAATGCATGTGATTAGTGACCCAAACTTGAGGAGCAGACTTTACTGTGAACTGAGCCACTCTTGAGACACTGCAAACACTGCATCAGGAGCTGCTCGTGTGTTTGAGAACACACTGCCTTGCTTCACTACGAAACACACACTGCTTCAAAGTCCATTAAAGTCAAGTCATTTATTTTGGCAGCCATCTTTGAAACACCTCTGGGGCATGCAAGCACAGCTCCTATCTTTTTATATGAAGAAACAACAGATTCACCGAAACCGTTTACCAAGCTTACGATTACATTTCATATTTGAAATCGCCAATGAAATCTGATGGACTTGTTTCTTTTGCTCAAATGGTGTTAAAAAGCTTATTTTTCAGGCTAAGTGCGCATGCAAGGTCCCAAGAAAATGTCTCAAAATGCTGACTGTATCTTTAGCAACAGGGACTTCTAAGCCTTCTACTCGTTGATTATTATGGTGAATGACGTCAAGTTGACCCTTCAATATGGCAGACAACTTGCGTATAGCACCCACAGACACAGTCGCTAACGAGGCATCTACGTATCTACGATGTGATGACTTTACCGATTAGTGATTGGCTCTTTTATTTAGAAGGCGGGGCTTCCTTCAATGGAGCGGCCATATTGAGCATTGCATTTTTCTCCATTCAGATTTATACGAGTGTCATCGTGTATCCTATAGTCTTTGACCACATATATTTGTTTCACTGAATCGGTGATGTCAGTTTTTTTTATTTTTGAGTAACCATGTAACATTATATCTAACTAGTAACATCAACCAGACAAATTAAGCGGACCATATTTTCATCTAATACCCACCTAAACAAGGGTGTTGGTTAAAAAAAAAGATTTGAATTACATTTATATTCAACAATATCCAGAATACAATAATTGCTCTTGAGATATCGGCCATAAATCACCCAGATTGACCACTACTGAGCAGTTTTAAACTATACACACAAACACATCAACTTAGTACCACCTGAGATCAGAGCAACTCAACACTAGTATTGAGGATCCCTGGGGCTACGCTGTGTGTGTATGTGTTGGGGGTCACAGGACACACTCCTGACCCCTCTGTTGCTCACTGAACTGATGATCATGTGTGGGGGTAGAGAGATTACAGACAGCACTCCATCATCAGCTCGATTAAAGCTAATCAGAGCATCGGAGCTAAAGCAGCACAAGACAGCAGCTAAAGTAAACATGCAGACACACACAGACTCACACAAAAGTGAAGACCACCACTGTTTGATTTAACATAAAAATTTAAGTGAACAAGGATCATTTATGCCTAAAAATAAAACTGGTGTTGAAATAGAAAACAGGTTACTCAGCACTAAGAGAAACACTCACGGTTTCCTCTTCTAGAACGACTCGAACACGGTTTGAGCAACAGCGTGCTTTCGGACCAGAGCGTTACTCCAATCAACGAAACTCAAATACTACAAACAAACACGTCTTTCATATGTTAAGTGCACTAGAAATACAAGCAAAACTAATCATTTTATGTCATTAGTTTTGTTTCTATTCTAAAGATTTCTTTTTTTAAAAATCACAACTTTTGAAGGCACTCCCAGATTTTTAGACGGAGAAGTATTAAATGAACAATAATTTCACACTTTAACTCACAATTCACATTACTTCAAAGAAGGACATGCCTGAAATTGACAAGTCTGCAGCAGATTGTGAAGTTAAAAAAAAAACACGTGGAACGAACACGTGTGTTAATGGTTCAAGCAGACAGACTTATCAGACAATATCAGTCCATTAAGACTGCAGTACCACCCATCACTACAGAACAGACTCATTTCTTCTCTGAAGGATCACTGGAGGGGTCTAGCGGTTCCTGTTTGACAAAGCAGATTCATTAGCTCTGGACTGGACTGACTCCATCCTGCCCGCTATAAAACAAACCTCTGGGACTGAAAGAGGAAGACATTAAACACTGCAGTGAGCTGCTTCAAATCCAGTTTGAGCAGAGATCTGCTCTGCTGATTAAATCAGAGCCATCCACATCAGCGGCCTGTGGTCAGACAGGTCTGCAAGATGACTGCTACGCAAACCTATCTGAACACTTTCTTACGGAGCTGTGCTAGTTTCAAGTCTTAAATCTCCACTTATTTAGGATGTGTGATACACAGATTATGCACAATATAAAAAATTGTGAAATATCATGTTACTGATTTAATTGGAAGCACTGTGAATGATTTTCATTGTTTTATAAGGCGAGTTTTTTCACAAGTATAAGAGGTTAAGTGTCTAAAATTGTCATTTCTGCAGTAAAAATGCTATTAGAGATGCTAAGCGTCATTAATTTCCTTTAATGAGTTCAGACTTGTCTGAATCAATACAAAACAATCTATTAGCTTAACTCTGGATGATTGGTTTAAGTCAATAAACTCAAAAAAGTCTTTTGGGTGTTCAAATATTTTCATTTAATTTCAAACGCATCTTATAAAAGTTAGTGGGAACAATTCACCCATGCTTAGGTTTAACTGTTATTCATTTATTTTTGGACCTTGTAAATTTCTAGTCAACATATTCTAACTGGATCTTCCAGTGAAAGGACAGACTTATCTCTTGCGTTAAGAAAAACATATGTAGATGCTTGATTACAATATTTCAGATAATTATCATAACAGTAACAGCCATGGTTGTTTCATCATTGTAAACATCTTCAGGCTGATACAAGACTCGATCACCACATTGCAGTTTATTCTGCAACAGCTCGGTTGCATGTGATATTTGTGGTTTAAAGTGCTGCTTCAATGACTGTCCAGAGAAACCTTCGATGAAATTAAGCCACATGTGGTGGTCCCAGCATGGGCTAATCGGGGGTTTGCTCAACTCAGCACACAATAGTGAATGCATACACTTCCAGAACACATGGTTAAGCCTCTTTACGCCCGAGTGCCACAGATCTGGGCCTGAGACGATGGGGGAAGGTACCTCAACCTTCCCAGAGTGCACCAGTGAAGTGGGACTCTGTCTCGAAGCAGGAAAACAGGCCATAAAGTGAACTGATAAAACTGTGTCGATAATTCAATATGACTAACTTCATAGCCATCACCAAGATGGAGGAACTTGAGTGACTGTTTTAGGAAAGCATTAAACTTCTTGACAGGTTATACGTAAAGGTCAAAGGTGAGCTCTACATTCAAAGAGCCAGAATCTGAAAACAGTGCTAGTTACATGTTAACAAACCACACGAACACTTTCTTGCTGGGATGACCTGCATTACAAGGAAATAGGAAGTCTTATCTTGTTTTAATCGGACTAAACCTCATTTAAGTTTCTGGCCCATGCAAATATCAGAGTCTCTCTGTTGACCTCTGCCTTTCCTCTGAAAGGGCGGAAATGACGTTTCAACTGACATGTGCTGCTCTAGTTCAGCCGGTTTGGCTTTTCCGCATTATTACACCCCCCACACAGCCAAACTATTAAACAAACCTCCATTTATGAACTCAAAACTGAAAGCAAAAGATCAGGTCGAGTGATATTTGACTAAATAAACATGTGCACTGACTATATGTTTAATATTAGAAACGCCTACAATCTGACTTTAAACATAAGAGAATAATTCATAAATAATAGTACATAATCTGCAGAGATCTGCCTAACTTGAAAGAAGGTACATTAATGTTGGACTAACGTTACCTTCATTCAGTTAATTCGCAAATCTCTATCACACCCCGAACATTAGATAACCCCCCACAAACCCAATTTTAAACCACACTTCAGCTTTCATCTCACTCCTCTGACTGGAAACCACACGATCGATCACACAAGGCGGGTTTCTGTCAGAAGTATTGATCACACGGCTGTTTTTATTGACATGACACCTGTATCAGTTAGCTTAGCTCTAGCAGCTCGATGGCCTTTAGCTCTCCGCGCATATTCTAGTTTTATTCTCTGGCTGAACCATACATTCCCATACATACACAATAATACATAGGAAAACCGTATTGCACATAAACTAAATGTCTCGCATGTCTAATGAAGCTAATATTTGCAGGTTTAGCATACTCACCCGTGCTCTCTGATGCAGCACTCCGCCTGCGACTCCAGCGCGTCACGTGTGCTTATAGACGACGAATCCAGAACAAGAGGCTCCGCCTTCCACGAGCATCTGATTGGCTACTGTACCCAATGTAGCCACGCCTCTCGAACAGTGCGAGATGATGATTGTACAGATTTCATGTCTGTCAAAGACTGAGGTCTCCGCCTCCGACCTGCACCTCGTGGACACCGCTGATTGGCCGTCGAGGACACGGAAGTAGACGCTTATTGGACACATCAAGGATGACGGATGCTTGTGCTGTGTCCGACATGCCGTGCTATCATACTACTCTTACTATTTCTGCAGTGTCCAGTATGTACTATACTGTGCAAGGTATGCAAACCATCAATAACCTAATGACCTACTATATTTGCCATAATCTGCTAAATATAACTAAAGTACACTGAAGTCAGTACAGAAGCATACTACCATACTGATCCTACTATATCGCATTATGCTGTGTGTAATACACAATTCAGTTAAAGTGATTCGACCCGAGTTAAAATCCACATATTGCCAAAAAAAAAAAAAAAAAAAGTATAATAATAATAATAATAAAAATCCTCCTTATTCTACTTTCCCCATCACATACCGGATCGGAATCAGAAAGGCATTTATTTACTATAAAAATAAAATATTTGGAAATTGGAAATAAAACGTCTCATTAGCAATACAGTATTTATTGGGTATGGTTAGCAGGGACTAGGGAGTGCTTTAATAATTTTAATAAACATGATCATTTACACTCCGTTTGTTATTGTAATGTACTACAGTTCTGAGGAATACATATCTGCAACCTAACTACTACTTACACTTAACCTATTGCTACAGAAAATACTGCTAGCCTATTTTAAACAGAATTGATCATTATTTGAACTGGTGTAACTAGAATATATTGCTTTTTCCAGTGTAACTGCCGGAAAGAAAATAACATCATTGTTCAGTTAAAGATGAGTTCAGTGTCGATTCAGTTTTATTCAGTATGTAAAGTTCATTAATTATGAAATGAGTTGAACTGGGCAATATAGCATTGTTTACTAGTATGGACCCTTATTAACAAGCCTTTGTAAAAAGAATGGTTTGCACA